>NW_008628891.1:10601-21500 GCF_000691845.1 Merops nubicus
CTGAGTTTTCTCAGGATACAGGTCTGCTGTGTTACACAGAGAGAAAGTGCTGTCTGCAAGATGGGAGTGTGTCTCTGTGGCACATCTCAGACTGAGGAGGTTACTGCCTGGGAGTACAGGTCACGTTACAGATTGCAGGGTGGGGAGCATTTTGGGATTGTGCAAAACTTATCGTAGGATGTTTAGTGGAGGAAACACAAGCAGGAAAAGGGAGGGATAGAGATGGTTTGGGGAGGAAAAGTCTTGGGAAAACAGAGGGATTAGGGGCTAAAAGGCAACAGTCACTTCTAGACATGTGGCTGGTCAGTAGGCTTGTCTGGCCATGCCCTGCCCTTCCTCAGCACAGTCTGGCCTGTCTTCTCGTTAAATCCCACTTTTATTTTCCTGGGTGCAGGGCTTTCTTCTGTATGTATGGAGGTCTGAGCAGCCAGCATCTGGAGTGGAATCACAGGGGTCACTGTCTATGCTGTTAGCAGCTGGAATGGGTTAGGATATGTAAGTCACGTAAGCCAGTGTGTGATCGCTCCTGAGTATCAGCTGGGCTTGCAAAGTCACTGAAGTGACCTGGGAGCCAGGTGTGTCTCTGGGAGTGGGACAACTGGAGGAGCAGGCACTGGGAGGGAGCAGGGTCCCAGCCGTGTGGCAGGGAGACATGGTGGGATTTGGGGTTAACTGAGAGACCAGACCTGTGTGTGTCTGGCTCTGTGCATGAGGAAACTGAGGACCCAGGGCCAGCTACTGGAGGGATTGAGTGTCTAAGCCCACGTAAAGCAAAATTTTCACATTTTTCTTGGTAATTTACATCTGTGCAGGGTAGGCCTCATTCTGGTCCTATAAAATCAGTGTTTCTGTTTCCCCCTCCTTTCTTCTCAGCCTCCACAGAGACATGTTTCTGTGCTCTGTATTCGTAGTGATGGTGCAGAGAATAAGATGCTGAGATTGTGTATAATGTGCAAATAGCGAATTTTGATCATCCTGATTTTTACAGCCATTTGTTCTCACTCTGCACAGGTACAGAGTAGTAGAAAACCATATGCTTTGAGTCTGGAATGCTTAGCACCCCTCTTTTATATCTTTTCTATAAAGTAGCCCTCTGTTCTGCATCCAGTTCATTTACTGTAGTTTATTTTATCTGGGAAATTTCTGGAGTAAGAGTGTCTGCAATGCTCTGGGTTAGGCATACAGGCATGTAGATTGTAGGTAAGCAGTCCGGAGGAGGAGAGGAAGTACTGACTGGTTTCTTCCCCATACTCCTGAGGAAATCCTCCATCTTAAAGGGTTGTATGAAATATATGCCACCTATTGACATGACTCTCAAGCAGTAAGTCTGTCACAGTGTCCCTCAAAGGTCGCTTCAGGGTTCTGTCACCAAACTTCACCACTTCGATGTGATTGACTACTGCTGAGTCCAGCATCAAGCAAGAGCCAGCAATGCATAGGTATATTTGTGTAAGGTGTGGCAAAGCATATAGGCAGATATATATTCTCTTATGTAAAACAAGTTTCAAAATATGGTAAGGCTTCATTATGAGATTTGAACAGTCCCTTACCAAGAGCATTTTGCCTTAGCGTGGGCTAATGTTTTTTTTTAAATTTAATGAAGTCTGGGGAGTGGCCCTCATTAATAGGCACTGCTTGCAGGAAGGAGAGGGATGCCTGCACTTGGCCTCGGGAGGCACACTGGCTGTTTGAGGAGGTGAAAGCAGTAAAGATCTGCAAGGAGTCAGTACTGACATTGTTTCCTGAATAAATTAAGATTCAGTAAGTGTCTTGATGGGGAGCAGAAGTTCGGGTGGAGGTGAGAAGGACAAAGCCAAAAAGGCTGTAGGATTGAGAATTAATCCACACAGATGCTTACAAGTTCCCTGGCTGAGGCCTTTAGCTTTGCTTCTACAGGATATGATGAACTTGCATAAGGACTGCATTCTGAGCTTCGTGGTCAGTGCACTCGTTTGACACGGTATAGGAAGCTTTCTGCATGTGATCTAAAGATAGGTAAATACAAACATAGTCATCTTTATTTCTGTTCAGCAATTATGCTAACTTCTGTTTCTATTCAGGAACTTTAAGTGAGGAATATAGGCACTATTTCCTACCAGCAGATGGGCCCTACCAGGGGGTGGTATGGATCTTAGGAGCTGTGAAAAATTAGGTGGGATGATTGGACCCTAAAGGAATCTAACACTCCCTCTCACTCCCCCTTCTCCACTAAGTTAAATAAATCAGTGCACAAAAGCTGTTTGGAAAACAACCAATTCAAAACAAAACTTTTTTTGTCTTGTGATTACATGAATGCTAAGCAACACCTACAAAGAAGCAAACTCTGAGGTGGTGGAGCTGTTGTATCCTTTCAGAAACATTTAATAGAGTTCCATTTAAAACAGAGGGAAAAAAAAATCTTTGGTAACTAGTCTAGAAACTTTCCACAGTCACTTTCCGTGATGGTTTCAGAGTAATTTATGATGATGCATTGTTCATTACCACCAAAAACTGTTCCTGCCATAGATATAAAGTTATTCAGTGTTATATCATGATGAAAATCCACAGAGGAACCTCTGTTACACTTGTGTAGAACAAAAAAAGAAACCACTGAACTTCAAAGACATGGTTCTGTCATAGGTATGAACCCATTTGCCCTGAAATGACAACATAAAATTCTGTAGTGCCTTTTGATTAATATGTCTTTGGCATTCAGGCTTTCTGAAGGTGTGTGCCAACCAGAATATCACTGTCTTTCAGTTCATTTAAGCAGGAGATTTGTAGGATCCATCACTCTTCCCAGGTATTCTGGCCCAAGCCTGTCATGGAGAAGACAGTGAAAGAGAAGACATTGGCTGGCACATCACTGCAGCAGGCACCTCTCCAGTGCCAGACTGTAATCCTTATCACATGTAATTCCTTTCTCTCCAGTGGAGTTTTACTGCTGCTGCGAGGAACATTGGCTACAATTCCTAGGTGTTGGAAAGCGACCAGAAATTTGAGTTCTATAGATAAAACAATACTTTAAAACAGCAGTGGTCTATCTCAGATTTCACTAGGTTTTTGAATATCACCAGGAAGCTTGATATATAAACCTCAGTTTTATTGCTTTAATCTTTATAATTTTCATATAGTCTTATTTATAAAATGGATTTAATTCACGTAACCACTGTGTAGGAATGTTTTATAGGCACCATTAATTCCTCATCCAGGATTACAAATATGCTTAAGAATAAAATGAAAGTAGATGTTATGGTATTAATTTATGTATTTTTGGAAAACATCAAAGTCACATAACCTTATGTCTAATGATTTCATTTAACTATGCAGTTCTCCATTTTCATCTTCAAAGAAATGTACAAACAATGACTAATTAATCCTTGCAGCAGCCCTTTGAAATAGGTAGATGTAATTAATCCCGTCTAACCAATTCTTTGCCCAAGGCAATACATTGAATCTCTATTTAAGCCCAGATTAGAGCTACCATTTACTCTGTGGTCATTTAACTAAACTAGCAGCTCCCAAGTTTCCTTAGATTTGGCTCGCTCTTTCCTTGCCCTGATAGTTCAGAGGGACCTATGCCTTGGCCTGCACTGAGCCTTCTTTCTCTATCTTTTAGTTTTCTGCCAAAATGCTTCTTCTCCCTCTTCCCTTCAAAAATTGTTTCCACTCCAGTCAGTCTGGGTGTGGAAGGTTGAAATGCTGGGGTTTGAACCCCAAGCCCCGAATTAAGGTTGACATATGGGTGATTCCCACAGCCCTTCATACAGAGGTGGTGAGTTTGCCTTATAGCTTCCCCCCAGGGTGCGGCCGGCCCTGCAGGGAGAGCCAGAAGGGAAATGAGCCCCAGGGGTCCTGCATTGAGTTGACAAAGGTCAGGTGTCTGCTTGGGGATAAAAGCTGGGACCACTTGCAGGGAGTCAGGAGTGTCTGTCTGTGGAGTGCACTCCCCAGAGCTTCCTGGTTCAGGGCAGACCTCCTGACTCTCCCTGGAGCTGGGCCCTGGTCTGTTTAGACCTCTGCGAACGCGGGTCAATCGGGTGAGAGTCGCCATGTGGGCACCTTTCTCTTATGTATTTAACTGGCTGGTCTGGCTGTTTCCCATGCCAACTAAAAACGGCTCACTGTTCATAACCACCTGTTGTGGCCCGAGTTATGTCTTTTCTGGGATCGTTGGGGGTGGTGTCAATTTTATACAAGCTGGTTGACTTGTTTGTACCCCCAGCAGTCATCCATGTTACGATGTTTTTGGTTACAGTACAGTCTGCTTATTGGTTTCTCTTCCTGCTGGTTGTATCATTCTTGTTGGGCCTAGTCATTGGCAGAACAAAGGTCTAATTTTTCTCTTTCAAAGTCCTGCAACCCTGCTTTCACTTGCTTATGCCTGTTGCTGTGTGACTGACTCTTTGCACCCACAGCCCTCTTTCCACAGTTCCCTGTCCTCCAGGTGCTGTTGCCCCTTCTGTGGAGCCCCACATCTCTGCTTGGTGTGCATATTGGCATTCCCCGGGGGAACTGCCTCTCACTTCCCCTGCTCCAGCAGCCCCCACTACATCCAGCAGCCAGGAGGAAGCTCTGCTGGTGGGCCTGGTGTAAGGTAGGCTGCTTTTTATATTCTAGTTGGCTCATTCTTGTATGGGGAGCAAGGAGAAAATTGAAGAAGTTTGCACCATTAAGTAGCAGACTTATACTGTTCTCATAGACCGTGGCCCATACCAAGGTGCAGCCTATGGTCCACAAGTCTGTTATTGTAGCTGGAGATCCATGAAAGGTTTTGCAGCACATCATGAGTTGCAAAAGCACTTTGTAGGGTCAAGGTCAAGCATTGTTGTTCAGGAGTAGTATCAGAATCAGGAGGAGTAGTATTGGAGGCTAAGGAAGTTGGTAAGTGTGAAAGTCAGAACCAAAAAGAAAGTAAGAAACCAAAATAGAAAGTAAGAACCAAAGAGAAGCTAATGTTGTAACAAAGAATTTTACTTGCCTTGAACATGGTCTAGTGATAATATATGCTGAAGTGAGGCAGTTCTGAACACCACAGGGAGCAGCAGGGATTGCAAAGCAGCAACTGTTTTCTGTGTCAGACTGTTATTAAGTCCTGATTTGATAGGAGAATCTAATTCTACATACCATGTAGTGATGGATGTGGTACAAGAAGAAAGAAAAAAAAAAACAATGGAAAAGGATATTCCCACCTCATGTCATCAGAGTGGCACCAGAACCTGAGAAACATTGCCAGAATGTGGACTTCCCACCATGGTGGTGTTTAAGATCTGGTCAAATGTGACTTAGCTATAGCTTTTTTTATCTGGTAAGAAATAAGAGTTAATGTGATATATCCTGTAGTTGTTGATAACAAAGTCATATTTGTATTTGTACTTCGATGTAGTATGTCAAACCAGAAAAAGTATTTCCCTTGACTGTAGGGATTCTGCTCCCCAACAAATTAGTGAATGGAGCAGAAATATTCCTGCAGGCAGCTGATCTGACTGCCCTCAGATGACATGACACATTTTCCTTGTACTCATCATTTCCTTTACCATATAGAAAATGTTACGTCTTCATGTGACTGCAGGAGAAAGGAAAAAAAGAGGATACACAGAGGACCTGAAATTGTTCATCAGCATGGCACAGTATCTAAGGACATACTCCAAACATGGTGCATTGCTGCAAACGCTCTGATTTATCTCAGCGTTCCCAAAAGCACGATTCTCTGTGGATGAGGTTGCATAGCTATGTCTGCTGCTTGATTCCATCTTCCTTACAAGAATGTTCGGTGCTCTGCTCCGTACTTCCAGGCTCTCTGCAGCTGACTAAAACAGTGGATATCTTCCTAAAACAGACAGCCTGCTTTAACCACAAATTGATTTGGCTTTGACTAGGTAGAGTTGTATCTGGTGCAGAAGGTCAGGCGAGTGCTTCTAATTGTCCAGCTTGGCTTTAGATCGTTGGATTTACCTGGGTGCTAAGTCTTTTCATTCAGTGTGATTCAAGAGAGTAAAACGCAGAGCTCTATAAAAGAGGAACTGTACATTCAAACAAATGGAGAATGGCTGAGTATAGACATATGGCAGATTCATTTTTTCAGGCTGTTGATAATCTCAAAGAACATGTAGTAACAGAACAAATCAGCATGTTGGTGGAGGTTCCCCCGCCACCCACAGCGAATGATATTTTGGGGCATATAAATAGGAGTGAATTACAGTAACACATCCCTTTCAGTCTGAGTAATTTCTGCTGAAATCCAAGATAACTACTGTCAAAGGGAGAAGTACAAAGGCATAGCACTCTGTTTTAAAATAATTATGTACTGCAAATACATGCAAGAGAAGGCATATCACTTAAGGACTCTCTTGGAAGAAGTAACAGTGGAATTGTGAATGTCAGTGCATTTCCTGACATAGTTGAAATGTTAAATGACAGACAACCTAGGATCACCCAAACTAGATAGTAAAGCTTTATTGTATGATACTATCTGACAATGAAAACCTGCATCTTGACAAGTGAATTAAAATATTTTTTACACAGCCACTTTGAAGGTCTGTGTTATGATATTTTCTTTAGCACTTACATGATGCTACAGATTTTTAACTTACATAAAGCCAATGTAGCAGTGAAGATTTACTGCATAAATTTTTGAAATAATTTTTTTTTCTAGTCTAGGAATATACTTTTTACTATCTGGAATTAGCCTCAGAGCAGCTGATGAACACAAGGCAAAAGTCTAGCCCCACTGAAGTGTTACCAAGTACTTCCCCTGTAGTGAACAGAATCCTCTTCATATGGTAACTGCTGAAATATATTCGGTGATTTTTTTCTCTCTCAAAAGAAAGGGGGAAAAATGAAACACCCTCTTTCCACCATATCCTTACTGGCATGAGATTTTGCTTTTGTATCCTCAAAGCAAAAGAGTGTTTGCCAGAGAAGAGAGCGATTAAGTACCAGGTAAGGACTTCAGGATTAGGCCCAAAGGAAAATTTAGAATATTTATCATTATCTGGAAACTCCTCCAGAATGAAACAAACTTTTTTGCAATGGCACAAAGAGAAGCCTTATTGAAAAAGCTTTTTATTGCTTTTAGAAATGTTTGCAAACAAGCTTTTCCAGTGCCCGTGATCCTTAAGATGAGAGCCAGTATAACCTCCTTCCAGGCCATAATAGCCTGAATTGTCTTTATGCTTTTTCCTAAGTAAGAGGCACAAAGGGAAGCCTTATTGAAAAAGCACTGCTTTTTATTGCTTTTAGAAATGTTTGCAAGCAAGCTTTTCCAGTGCCCGTGATCCTTAAGATGAGAGCCAGTATAACCTCCTTCCAGGCCATAATAGCCTGAATTGTCTTTATGCTTTTTCCTAAGTAAGAATAAGAATATTGCAGTCCTGATTATGCTGTTTAGAAGTGAAAAGCTTTGGGACAAAAGTAGCCCCAAGTCTGATATCTTTTACTTTGCCAGGGAAGCAGTGTCTGTTCCCTCTCATAGTTTCAGTGAGGTACCTCTGACAGCGTCTTCTTCCATGGACTGCCTGGAAAAGCTGAACCATAAATGCCAGAGCCTCAGATTTCCTCTCCTCTGGAAATATAAAAGGGCGGAAGACTGTTGGAGGCTACATCTTGAATTGTCTCCCCAAAAGAATTTTGCAAAATTCTGTTTGGGAGAAAGCTGGTTTTGACTCCTGAGAGATCAGGCGATTCGTCTCTATGAATCCCTAGGATACATAAAAGGCTTGGATGACCCACACAGTCATCCTGTACACCAGTGTTTTTATGTCTTCTTTCTGCCACAAATCTCTGCCAGATTTCTCAGTAAGCAACTTTGCAGAGAAAGCTGATCAAAGTCTAGATTTCCTGGGAAGCTCCTCCCTCTCCTGATCCAGTTGTAGGATTTACCTGATGAACTGGAACAGAGAGCAGATATAGCTGAAAAGAGATCACCTCCTTTTGTGCTGGGTTGGATTTCAGCTAGATCAGCTCCTGAAACCTCTGTCTGATGGCTAGTCCACTGTAAATTCAGGTAGAAACACGTGACAAGGCTTATGAAAGAGATACAAATCCTAAGTTGCTATAGGATTTTACCCTTATTTTTCAGTATCTTTTCTGCCTAAGAGCAACAACTTGTCTTTCTCTTGAATTACACCCATCCTCTTTTTGTTTTACTTGCAGGACAGTGCAAGTGGATACCAAAATATTTTGCAAGCTGAGAAGCATGTAAGAGCATAAGAACATGCTGCGCAAGTGTCATATAGAAGAGATGAGATCAATGCAGCATCCCTTTATTCTGCTGTGGATCAGCTTCAGCACAGCCTGCCTAGAGATGCTCTGACAGTATCTGGCCTTCTTTCCCCTGTGAGCATGAGGAAACCTCTGCTGCCTTCACTCTACTGGAAGTTTTGAATCTCAACATTTTTCTCTTTGCAGGCCAGAGAGACAACTGCAGAAAATCACAGGCAGCAATTCCTTCAGACATGATAGTTTTTTTTAACCTTTGCTCCTAGTCCTTGCAAAACTGGGTGTTTAATGATTCAACAAGTCTGACATCACAGCCCTTGTACCAGAAATAAAATGTCAAAACTTCACTGTATTCTTATCAGGGATGAAGGGCATTAAAATGCTGGAGAAGAAGTTGGAAAAAAATGGGGTTATTGTTGACCACCAAAATAAATCAAGCTACCTGAGTTGCCTGACCTTCAATTGCAAACCTTCCTGTGAAGTTTTCAGAGGTTTTGCAATAGCCTTATCTCGCCTGCTGTGCTAGGGGAAATTAGAATATTTAGACATTTTTATACCTATTTGCTTCTCCAGCTGCAACATAAGTTAGTTTATAGTTTTCATAAATTTAAAATTTTCTAGTCCATCCATTTTTATTCAGTGATAGTTTTAAAGAAATACTACTAGAGAGCAAGATGACAGCTGTTACCCATTTGAATTTTGGGACTTCTGTCCTGCAGATGCTGAGGTTGATGAGAAATTGACTCCAGTGGTGCTGAAACAAGCACTAAAATCCATTCTCTTCCAAAAATACTTAAAAATCCCCTGAAGTCCTTAAATATTATAAAGAAGCTGCTGAAGTTAACATGCTATAAATAACTGTTAAATGCAATTAATGAAACATATTGTCAAACAGTTTGATGAAACAAGAAGATACAAATATCCCATCACACGTCCTTAGGAATTTTCTGGAGTTCTCCAATATAAACAGCAGTTCTCACCTATTCTGGGATAGTTAGAATATTTCACCATGTATACATGGACACACATATGTCCTTGCCTTCATATACACACAAATATATACCTCTACGTTAGGAATACAGATGGAGTGCTGAGCAAATGTGGAAGAGATTAATTTGATTCCTAATGCAGTTTTATTGTTCCCTAGAGCTTAAAAAAAAAAAAAAATAAAAAAATATCTAATGCAGTCTTACAGCCAGAGGGTTTGAGCTTGTCATATGCCATAAACAAAACCACACTGGTCCTGGTCAGTACTTGAATGAGAAGCCTCAGAGGCAAGAAAGGAGTCTGTGGGATGCATGTATTTTCTGCTTTTAATCCTGCTGCTATTTCAGTCTTCCACAGAAGTTCTTGTGTTTCAGTTTGTTCTCATCATGAAATCTTTGTTTCCTTTTTTGCTTATATTTTAAAAAGAAGATTGTATACAAACAGTGGGGAAAAGCCTAAATTACCAGCTCATTTTTTATTCCAAGTATTACTTGAATAAGGCTTCAAAGGAAATAATAAGCAGTGTTTGAAATAAGGTCTTTAGTGTTTGGCTCATTGTTTAAAGGATGTTGTGGACGACATTTCAATTACCAAGTTACTGTGGCCCCAACCTGGAACTGTTTCCCTTTAATTTTGTCCCACAAGTGCACATAGCTGTGATAGCACTTCTTGTTACATTTATACAGTATTCTTTGCTTCGCAAGTCCATGAAGACACTTCATCAGCATGTGACACATTAAAGGGGTTTCCTTCTGGAAGAAGTGGGCATTAAGCCTTGGAGAAATTACTCTGTTGAGAGAGTTAAGGGGAAAGGCACCAGTATGTTACTGTTGAAATCGGTCTCAACTTTTCCAGCCTGTTGACAGTCCAAATTTGCCATGTCTTCACATGATTGTGTTTGAGGGTTGACCTGGGAGCCCAGATGAGGGGAAATTAACTCTTGGGCTTGGAGGAAGATCTCAGCTCAATTTACATCTTGGAGCAAGTTCAAGCATGCACTTTCCAAGAGTGACTAGATCCTGGTATACTTTCCCAGAACAGATCAATCTTACACATATTACTAAAGATGTCCATGAAGAGGAAATCTGATCTTCAACACAAGTTTTGGAGGCTTCATCCTGATGGAACATCCTAAAGCTTTGAGCTCTTCTTGCATGGCAGGGCAGGCATGTACATCATGCCTGTCCCTGTGCCAACACCCTTTAAAACCCCAGCCTGGTGTGTCAGGCCCAGAAGCCATAGACTTTCATGTCTCATATGTCCTTGGGGGAAGATTCTCTTGGCCACAAACCCAGTTGAGAGGGCTGTCCATCCTCTGCATGACTCAGGTCTCAGAGGAGCTCCAGGACTGAGCCTTCAGGGCCAACCAGCTCCTGCACAGCACAGATATAGCAAAACCACCTCCCAGGAAGGTTGTGTGAAGCTCCATTTCTATAAAAATGACATCACTTGGGCTTGGGAAAACATAGTGGTGGGCTGTTTAAGTGAGGCAGACACTTTCTTTTAGGCCAAGGTGGGCTGTGGAAATGTTATTTCATCCACTTGTCTTTTCTCTCACTACCAGCCCCTGTTACTCCGGCTGCTGGTAACAGTGGAGCCATCAGAGGCACGTGCAATGGGTGCAGAGGGGAGCATCAGGCTTGGGATCCAAGAGGGGGAAGGGGAATCCCACTCGAGAGACTCCTGTCTGTGAAATCCCAGAAGACCCTAGCT
>NW_008628891.1:21531-62489 GCF_000691845.1 Merops nubicus
AAGCCTGCATGCAGCACTGGCAGTGCCCCTTGGGGTGATGCTGCCATTCAAGACCAGACAGCTCTCATAAGCTAGCTCAAACCACAGATGAGCCCGTTGTTTTTAGGAGGCTTCTGCAGGACTGAGTCATTTATTTGATGAATAGTTGCACAGCTAGTATTTTTCTAAGGAGGTAGATCTGCAATGGGCAGGGAACGGCACAGTTATGTGGCTTGACTCTGCAGCAGGTGAAATTTCCAGAGATTTGGGGAAAAGTGTTTCTTTAGTTTCTGTGATTTTGAAGTATTCTTTACAAAGGTTTCCATCACTGCTGTTAATCATGCATATTTTAGTAGCTATGTCCTCAGTGCATTCGGTGGCTACACAGGGTAACTAACTAATTGTGATCTTTATAACTAGTAAGGTAAAGTATAGCTCGCTGCATTTTTTAAAAAAATAGTTGAAGACCAATACCTATACACAGACACATGGACACACATATTCTGTAGAAATTTTTCAGTGAGCATTGCATTATTTTATTTTGCAAGTAATAGTTAATTCTCTTTTTGGTTCATTCTCCATTTATCCTGTATCTGACGATCTACCTTCTGCTAAATAGGAGCATCACTGGAGTTCCTGACAACATTGCACCAGGGAAGATGCATTCAGGTGAGCAACCCAAGAAGGTGACAGAGACAGGGAGATAAGGAACCTGATAGGACACCTGCTTGCGTTGCCAAGAATAAAATGTTAAGATTCAGAGAAAACATTTTGTCTTTCACCTTTTCATATTTCATAGAAAAATCAAATAGAGCGTGAAAACTGGACCTTGGAAAATTAAACAAAGCCCTAAATTTCTCCAAAAAGACTGCTTCAGTAGGAATATTTTCATCAAGCTGTTAAAAGCATAATCCCCCCTGCTGACTGAATATAGTGCTCTGAACTGTAAAAACGAGTATGGGTTCTTAGACATTTGCATATATACTAAAGATCCGAGACCGGCTCCAGCAGAACTTTGTCTTTATGCATGATGTCAGTCCCTTGAACTCCACTGAAAGCTTTCCTCCCAGGCAGTGCCTGGAAGATCTGCTTCTTGCTCTTGAATTTCCTTTTGGCTAATCTCTCTGTTAGTTAATAAGAAGCTATTTACACTTCATTACCAGGATACTACTGTAACTGTTAAAAATATAATTGATCCTCAGACTCACCATTTACATCCACAGAGTGTACAGTATCTTTTTGTAACCGTGCTTCAATCAAGAAGTGTTTTGCATGATGTTCTTTACTTTTTCTTATGCTAATGATATGCTTGCAATTCCCTTCATAATATAAAGTAGTTAATTATCAATCATGACAATCTTGATAGGTGTTTGGATGGAGTATTTCATACCTCCGTTTATTAACTATGTTTTCAAACAGCAAACAAAACCCATGACTGGTTTCTCTTAGCTACTGTTGCTTTGGAAACTAGTTACACGTCTTGTTTTGTAAATTATTATTCTTTCAAAAAAGAGAGTTAAAAGAATCTGGGGGGGGGATTTCCTTCCTTTCCTTCCTTTCCTTCCCTTCCTTCCTTCCTTCTTTCCGTTACAATGAGTATGCTCTATCTATGAGCTCTATTTCAAATTGTTGGGCTACAGCTTCTGAGCCTTCTGAGTCAGCTTTCTGAAAGCTAATTAACTTGTAATTCAATTTAGAGCAGGCACTTACCAGCAGAAACACCATCAGAGGGGAAGGATGGTGTAACAACTAATGAAGTCTTGTTCCAAGGTTTTTACCAGCCTTCCTTGTGACCTTAGCAAATCTCTGTGTAAATACTGTTATTCTCTTTTCCTGTGTCTGATTTATCTAGAGTAGAAGTATTTTGAACAAGTACTATCAATGTATGTGGGAAGGACTTCAAAGTGCTGCTGTCTTGACAATATTCTTCAGAGATGCTTCTTGTTGCCTGAGTCAGTAATGGGTCTCTGGAGGTTTCCCCAATGTAACCCAGGTGGAAGAGTCCACTGTTACTTAAGCTCTTGCCAGTAAGAAGGTAGAAAGCATGGAAAAATCTTTCAGATTTCATGATAATACAGTCCCCACTATAAAATCTCAATGCAAGATATTTGTGATTATTTAATTGTACATTTTAAAGTTTTTGTTCTTTTGTTTTAAGATCTATCTGTCTAATTGATAAGAGTGAGAAGGAACTTACATGGATATCAGTTAAGTCCATGTAATTTTTAAAAATAGTTGTGAAACAGAAACTGCAGAACAGGTACACACACATCCATCCCATGACTTGTCCTTTAAATACACTGTTAGAAACACATCTTTAGCATCCAGTAACTGCCTCATTAACTCTAAAAAACTGTTAGGGTGCTTTGTCTTCTGTAGCATACTCAGAAATACCAAGTTATTTTTACATTGGAAGGCAGCAGGGAGCCTGATTTTAGTACTAACTGTTCACCACATTGCAAGATTTCTAGCATTAACCTGAAGAATGCTGTTTGTTGGCATTTTTGTTAGGGTTTGAAATGCTTTTGAAAGTTGCCAAGCTGATCCCTCTGGAGACTGTCATCCTGTATTTATATGTTGGACAGGTGTAACACTGGCAGTGACTGCTCAAGCTGCCCCATATTGCTCCTTTGCCACCTGTTCCAGGCAGATGTAGAAGGTCCACCTTTAAGGAGAGAGGCAACCTTCATGACCTCACACTGAAAAGCAGTGATTCTAAATGCTAGAAGGTATTTTCCAATGAAGTGATTCTATGATTCTAAACTCACGAGATTCCATTCCACTCCCCAAGAAACATCTGCACAAGAGAGAAGTTATATGGCTAATGTTTGTCTTGAGGATAAAACTTTCCATTTCTAGCTCCCTAAACACCTCAGCAGAGGAATGCCTGGGCATTTTTTTAATATTATGGAGCAAAGTATTTGCATTTCTCTGAGTATTGCCCAGGACACTGATACTAATGAGTTGTACATCCTTAAAGGACTGTTTTAGTTTTACCCAGGTATTCTGAATCTATAATACAAGAGAGATTAAATTTAAAGCAAACAAAAGTGCTAATTTAAAAAATGCCCAATAAACACTATTAATATTTAATAACAGCCTACCAGCAAAAGCTAAAGAAAACCATCAACTGATCCTAAGCTTATATCTGAAAGCCATTTAGCTGACAAGCCATAGACACTAACAGTTATCTAGTCCATATGATCAGGGATGCAGGATTTGCACACAGTATCTGCAAACAGGTTGTATTCATGGGAAATAGGATAGTAATGATGGACCAGGGAAGAATGAATGCATCTCTGTTTAATCCCCTCCTTGAGGTCCCCCAAGGGAGCAGGAAGAGCCTGGGACTGGTGTTTCCATTGAGATTACCTCCTTTGATCCCAAAGTTATTCAAGGTGGAGGTTGATCCTCATAGACTGCTTTCCCTTTTACAAAAATGTTAATGCCCCTTTTACAGTCATCTCCTCAGTGGTAAAAAATGGCTTGTTTATCGTGGTTTGTCTAAACTACTAGCAAATATTTGCTGTAGCAAGAGCTGAAATGCTCTTTCTACCCTGGCAATTTGTAGAATTCATCCTGAAGCCTTTCTATACTGGGCACCTTATATTTACTGCAAACATGCACAAACATGGGATTAGAGCTGCAACTCATTACTAGCTCTCTCTTGGGACTAGAGGGTTGAATGATCAGTTTGGGATAACTAATTCCCAAACCTTGCCCCTAAAGAGTGCAGTAAAAGCATTGCATTTTCATGCACATGCTCATTCCCTCCCCAGCAGATAGCCCATTCACTGGCTAGCACACTGCTTTGATAATTAGCCTCAACTTTCTTAGGAACCCCTTTTATTTTATTTTATTTTACTGCTATGAGATACATGCAACCAAGATTATGAATCAAGTTTTCAGAAGTCTTATTAGATTGCAGCATGTGAAATCAGCATCAGACACCAAAGGCAACAGCTTAAAATTGTTACAATCATAATTACTGTTTCTTTCTCAAATAATAGTTCTTAACCTCTGCTTAGGTTCTCTATACCCGCACATTTCACAGAAAATATTTTTTTAGTCTTTGAACTACAAACTCCTCAGTTCTCTGGAGGAACATACACTGAAGGATGAAATTAGAAGTCGTTGGGAAAAATGAAATTTGCAGTATTTTAAAGATTTACTTTCCTAAAACTATACCTCTTGATCTATTGTGAATCAGATACCTCAGTCTATTCACTCCCTACTTACTGCACTAAAAAAAAAAAAAGAGAAAATGCATTCCATGTATTTTTTCTGAATGTATTGGAGACTTCTTCAACAGCACAAGAGAGCAGACAATATTGAGTTATTCTGTTATAAGCATTAGCTGCAGAAACTTTGAAATTTAGAGAAGTTACCTTCATCTTAGTATTCCCAGCAGAGGTAATGAACAGCATCCTGGGGATAAGAATATATTGACCTCATCCACATTTAAGTCACCTTTTCACATCAATCAGCTTGGCAGAATGGTAGGGGTTTTTTTTATAAATTCTCTCTTTTGGTTCCTCTTCCAAGGCCTAGTTACTGTTACTGTGACAGTACTGTTACAGTTACTGTTCTGGGCCTAAACTCTGACTTTCTCAGCAGAAGGGTAATTCTAAAGTGTTTGAAAAGTATTTAGCACATTATGCTTGTTGCTACAAACAAAAAATGTGTCTGGATACACGTAAGCAGGTGAAACATGCAGCTATATACAAAACGCTTTTGCATGCTGTTGTTGAGGGACCTGCAACATGTTGGATGTCAGACAAAAAGGAAAACAAAAAAGTGTTGCCTCCACATAATTTTCATCAAATGACAGGGAACAAAGCACGTGTCTCAGATTTTCTCTTTTGGCCTGTGTTTGACCAGAAGTCCCTGGGTAGCAAAGATGCCGTGGCACAGAAGGGAAAAGTCCAAATGCAGAGAAGAGGAAGCAGAGAAACCTTCACTTCCAGCATGTTCTGAGGTCGTGAAAAATGAAATCAGATGCTTTTCTGAATGTGGATAAAAGATGTTTGAGAAATGTCTACTCTGGTTGTATTTTGTCTCTTAATGATGTACCAGGACTACTTAATTGCACCGGCTGCCTAAAAACATTCTGCCTCCATAGCACAACATAAATATCACAGTGCTCTCCCTAAAGCAAAAGGCATAACCGTTTTAGAAAATACTAACTTTTCATATATTTTTTTATTATTTCTAGCTAGAAGTGAAAAAAAAAAAAAAACCAACAAAAAACAAAGCCATACCTGTCAAAAGAGTCATGATCTCTTTCTTATCAAGAAGTCAATTGCCTAGTCAATTGCTATCTCACAACATCATTATCAGAACCATAGACATGACGTCATATATCACTTTCTTGGAAAGCTTTCTTAAACAGCATCAAACTTTTCAAATCATAAATAGAGATATAAACAAACAATGTGCAAATAAATTTAAAATATTAATTTACACATCTAGTGGAACTTTTTTATTTTATTGTATTTTCAAGGACTAGATAGAGAGGTTTAACTCCCAGTGTCTGGAGATCAAGACAACACAACAGACTGTGACCAGAACCTTAGAAATATCCAGAGTTTGTCATGCTAGTGTTTTTTAATGACAACAATATACTTTCCTGACATTTAATGGCTTGGTTTTGTAACTGTAACTCCTACTCCCAGCTTTACCTTCTGAAACATATTTTGTTCCTGCTAGGTTCCAACAATGTTGCTTCCAATGAAAAGGTGCTGCTTTAACCTAAAATCTGTCTCGACAGAGTTTTGTTTGTAGCGATGCGTTTTTCTCAGGTTTAATTGTACTGCATTTAGTTCAGTGTTTTGAAATATGATTCACATCACCTTTGTACAGTCAATCTAAGACAGTTTGATAGTTCATCAGCAATTAGAAAACAGAAGGCCATAGGCCTATATTAAACAAGTGTGTGATGCAAGTATGAAGCAGTGTCACCATAGCAACTCGGCTTGCACATAGGATGCTGTATTTAACCTTGGGGAGCTCTTAAAACTCTTCATTCCTGAAATAGCTAAACACTATGTGGTAATGGGGATGTGCCTTCAGTGCTATAGCAGTAAATTTGTCTTAGAAATGTGCAAATGCTTTGGCCCAATATAACTTCTAAGAAACCAATAGTGTATGAGCATTCATATGGGGGTGCCTCATGGAAATCATGACTTGCTGTTATAAATGTGCAAGATTGCTTGCTCTTTTTGGAAGTGGGAGGGAGCTATCTGTAGAGCTTATTGCAGTAAGCCAAGCATCTTAGCAGGAAATATTTCCAAGAATTACTGTTAAGAGTTATATTCCACTTTCCTATTGCTAGTCCACATCCATCCTTCTATTTGCATACTTACTGTGAGCCTTGTCAGGGAAGGAAGCGAACACACATGTTTTTGTGTTTGTCTTCCAGGTCTGAATTTTGAAGCTCCTAGTAAAGTAGCCATGTGTATGATATTAATTAGAAATGTGAATCTATATACACTCAAGTCAGACAGAAGTCATGTGAATGAGGCTCATTAGAGGGTCATACTGCTAGTAAAAAAAGTTCTAGGCAGCCAATTTTCACTAGAACAAATATTTCAATAAACTTTGGTAAGAAAACACAGGAGTTTTAGAGGCAAAAGATGAAAAGATCAAAATTTTTAGAAGAAACAAACACTGGTGGGTTTTAATATTGTGTGGTTGCTACCTCCCCTCAGGGGTCAGGCTAATGCATCACCATTTCCCCATTTAGATTAAGATTGACTAGTATGATAGAATACCTAGGACAAGAGGTGAGATTCACTGGAGAACTTGTTACCTAACTACCTTTATGTATGCCTAAATCACATGTCATTAAGGGTTTGAGAAAACCCTGCTGAGCTACTTTAGGTGTCTACAACCCATTGGCACCTCAGTTTCCAGTAATAGCATGCCCCAAGTTATTACTTTTTTGCAGAAACAATTGACACTCAGCTGTCCAGTGTCTGCTTCATAAATAAGCTCTGGCAAGACTTGCAAAGGAGACCTTCCCCTCTGTATCTCACCTGTGGGTTAGAAGTGCTGATGTTTTTATAGAAAATGATCTTCTGGGGAGAATCACTCATTTGATATGAGGAAATGTGAAGGTCTGTCATTAGAAGAGACATATTTGCAGATACCTAAATCCCAGGGGAAGATTGAAGAGAAAAGCCCCATTTATCCTTTTAAGGAAATTACTAGGCAGGTTTACCAGTAAGTGAGAGAAGCAACAGTGTTGATAACATATGAGAGAAAAAAAAGCAGAACTATTACAGAATTATGTTATAGCTGACATAGTGTGGATTTCAACTATATAAGAGAACTGTATAGAAGGAGTTGTGTTAAATGCTGGGGTTTTCTTCCACACCCTGCTATTGTACTGCTGTTCAGGAACATGTGCTTCTGTTATATTTTAGTAGCTTGTCTACACAAATGATTTAAAACTCTCCATTCTAGTCGAGTTTTACATAACTTCACAACCAGAAACTCTGGAGTGAAAGTGGAAAAATTCTGAAAAACAATCTGGTAAATAAGTGAGCAAAAAGAAACATGAATACTGAAAGTATTTTGGCCAGTCCATTAGTTTCCAAGTCAGTAATCTGTAAAAGCTGTGGGTTCATTTAAAAGTCAGGTCCTAGTGAAGTCAGAAGCCAGAGGTTCCCCACTGACTTCAAGAGGAGGAAAGGTAAACTTCTTTTAGGAGGGATAAATGTTGAAAATTTCCAGCTTCAAGACAATTACCTTTTGGCCCAGCTCTTCAGTAAGGTACAACCCTGTTATTTACTGTGCTGCTTCAGTGACAAGCTTCTCAGTGGATGGCTGTGATTAGAGACTCTTTTGTAATGGGGCCAGAGACATCCATCTGCCAGTCTGACCACCCTGCTGGGATATGGGCTTCTTTACTAATCCAAAAACCTTAGGCATAGTGGAAAGACTGTTGAGGCATATCCAGTCCCTGACTGTGACTCATGCTATTCATGTTACTCATCCATGTGGGCACTAATGAAGTGACTGTGAGGTTCTGGGAACACAGGGGACAGAGTCCAGGTCACAAGTGATGCTCACCAATGCTCCCATTTGACTGCAGCAGCCTTCCCTGGGTCATATGAGTCATGAATTTGAATGTAGATCTTCACTAATAGTGTTGGCATTGGGCTTCAGTTTCTTTAAAAAATGACATGCTGCTTTTTAAAGGTGGAATGGTGGGAAGAGGGAGGCTGTAACAGGGAAACTGTCTGATACCAGTGTTCAAATTCTGGGAGGAAGGCTTTGATCTAGGGTTAAAAAGATGTGCACTCAGGTTCCAGAGGACTCAGTGACAGGTCCATATACTGTTTGGAATGTTGTGTGTCATTCACAGTATTGCAGAGGCTAGCAAGATGTCTAATCTAATCCCCAGACTGACCTTGAGGTTTCAAATGCAGATCAGACTATGTCTTCAGGCTATTTAAAATTATTATTCTAAAAAGTTAAAACTGCTTGCAGAACACTGTCTGAATCAAGCAAGGATGTATAACATAAATAACATTGTCTCATAAATTCACAGAATGGTTGAGTCTGGCAGAGACCTCAGGAGATCTCTAGTCCAAGCCCCCTGCTCAAGAAGGGTCAGTTACAGCAAGTTGCTCAGGGCTGTGTCTGTTCAGGTTTCACATATCTCTAAGGTGGAATCTTTACAGCCTTTCAGAGAAACTTCTTATAGTGTATGACCACCCTCATGGTAAAAGAGAAGTGTGTTCTCTTGTGCTTAAGTGTAATTTCCTATATTTCATCTTGTGATCATTGCCTCTCAGCCTGTCACTGGATACCAGTAAGAAGAGTCTGTCTCTATCTCCTTTACTCTCTTCCACTGCAGAACTTTTCTGCAAAGGTGGATATTTGGCAAAGGGGTCATAGAGGATAATGCTAAGAAAAATCTGATTTCCCTGGGTAAGAGCTAGGCACTACCACAGCCACTGGGGTGGTGTATCCACACCCAGGTAAAGTGTGTGCTGAAGTCCCTCCTCTGCATGTCGTTGCTATTGAGTGACTGCCAAGAATAATTTTCAGTGATTCACATTAAGCTGGAGGGGCACCTCAGTTGGAGTCCCTTTTCTTCTAAGTATTTTTATTAATGATTGAATGATGAAATTTGATTAATAAGTTTAGAAAATCTACAGACAATATGAAGGGAGAAGTTGCTCCTGGTGACAGGACCAGAACTGGAAATGAGATTAGTCTGCAAAATCAGACATCATCTAAAATTAAAAGCAGATGAAAATCCAGAAAGACAAATGCAAATAGACAAATGTAACAGGAGTGACCTTACACAGAAAAGGATCTGGGGGTTGTAGTGAATCACAAACTGGCTATGAGTAACAACACTTTTTTTTTTTAATGTCTTGGTCAAAGATACATTCATAGGAATACTGTATGCAACCCTTGGGAAGTAATTATTCTGCTCTACTTGGGAGCCAACTGGCTGGACCACTGTGTCCACTTTTAGACACCACTTTTTTAAAAGAAGATGGAGAAAATCCAGAGGAGAGTGCAAATAATGCCAAAGGGTTTAGAAAACAGTATCCATAAAAAAGTTAACTCCATTCTTTTAGACTACAAAAGGGAAGATTAAAGGGGGACAAGTCTTCTAGTATGTAAAAAAGATCATTATAATAGAATAATAATAGATCAGTTGTTTTTTTCGGACCAGTGAGGAAGGACAAGAAAATTATTGCAACTAAACACTACCTGCTGTAAATTGCACTGCTAGTGCAAACTTTTAAGAAGGAATATTTTGGCTGTTGAAGTACTGGAGTAGCTTTCAAGAATATGTCTGGATGTCTTTTATTGGATGTGTTTGAGCACAATTCATACGAACACCTGTTGGGGATGGTGCAAGGAAGTGACAGGGCAGCCTCCTGTTGTCCTTCCCAGATCTGTGTTTCTGTAGTTTTAGGACAATGGGTCTCAAAGCAAATTAAGTGGGTCCTTTTTCATAGTATAGACAAACAAAAATTATGGCTCCTATACAGAACACATGGAGAAGGAGAGGTTCACATTTACCAGTCTCTAGATGGGAAAAGGACCTAGAGGCAGAAACAAAGGAAATATTTCCTAGTGTATAATTGTAGTTTCTAAAATCTCCTAATGCTGTGATGAAGGAAGTCCTAGAGGGCTCCTGAGGTAGTGTAGATTTCTGCCAGAAAACCAAAAGCTTGGGATGATCTCCCTCCTCTAATGTAATCCTTTCTCTCTCTGCCTCTTCTTAAGTAATTCTTGCTGGAGATATTTTCTCCCTGGACACTCAAAAATCTTTCTTTTGGAATATGAGAGCGTGCCAAGCTCCAGATATTTTTTCTCAAGTGTCCTGAAAAAATATAACCTAAATTCTTCCCACACAGTCCCCAGATCATCAGCTAGTGTAAATCAGCATGTTGCTATCGGCTAGAAGGTGCACTTCGTGCAAGATGAATGGCATAAAAGTTCTGTAGGTAAATTAAAGGTATCAAAGCAGTGGTCTGAATCAAGTAACATTTCTTAGAGAGACAGAAAGCAAACTCTCTTTGCACCAGTCTGAAAAGTAAGGAAAAGGTTATTAATCTTATGTATGCAGTCTTTATTAGTAAAATCATTATAAAGCCAAGCTCACGTGAAGGCAGTGACTGTTGCTGCTCTTCCATGTAAAATGAAGTTGCAGTGCCAAAGCAGCTACACACATGCAAACAGAAACAAACCTGCTGATTTTTGGCAGCCAGAAGATGCGAAATGAATTTTGAGTCAATTGAAAAGGCACAGGCATCCCTGGTGTGCCTCAGTTAAAACCTCTCTCTCTTTCCAATTGCACAGCCTGCAATCGGAGCAGGCAGATCCTTCTCTTTAGTGGTGCTGTCACAGATCTCAGCCAGTGTGAAATGGCCACTCATTCTTGTGGATGCTGTGTGGATGTTGTAGTGATGTGGTTCTCCACTAGAACTAAAATAATCTAGGAATGTAATGTTTTATATTAAAAAATATAATTCCAAATGGTCTAATAGGTAATGCATATACATCCCACAAAGATAAATCTTAAAACAGCGTTGTTCCCTCTTGTTTAACTCTGTAGTTTTTGTCCGTAACAGAAGCAATGCCAAAATACTCTTCTCCATAGCAAGGTCATTTCAGGGTAATGTACAGAAATTTATTTCTTTACCTATACAGTCTAACTTTGCCAACATCTCTCTAAATAATTTCACAATAAACACTGTGGGACAGATTCATTCCTAAGGAATGTCAGCAGAAGTCAGTATAAACAGACTTAAATAAACAACTTTTCACCACAGCTGAATTTATCACCTACTTTGCAATTGAAAAGTTTCACCCAATAATAAGGCATCAGAGAGTGAAAATAAAAAGTTACAATAAGACAAAAGATACTGTCACTGTCTGATAAAACCTATGTTCAAAATCCTGGTTTTCCTTCAAACCCAAGTCATTCCAATAATTACACAGTCATTAAAGCAGCAGTCTAAAGGGAAAAACACCTTCATGGAAGGGTTCATGTGAACAGTTATTTAATCTGCTTTTTAGTATATTCAGATGAAGGGTTTTTTTATGAATTTAGGACAATCTGTTATCAGACTTTTGCAGTCGTTCTACTTAATTACTTCTCTGCCAGGATCGTTTTTACTCTTAGATCTGTATATAAGGGCAGTTTAGAAGAAGAAAGTTTATTCTTGCAGCTGTAGGAGAGGAAATTTTATCATTCTGTGAGTGGTTTCACACTTTATTTTTCTCACATCATTCAGCACTAAATAAAAACCTGAATTTCCAAGTAGCCTCTTCAGTACTGTGTTTGAGGGCTGCTGCCACAATCAGATTGAAGCATTCAAATTCTATCTTATCATCATTGTGAGCAGCTCAGTCCCAAACAGATCATCAACATACTGGCTATGCTGCTGTTTATCCAGGTATGCTCTCATGTTCCAAAAGAGTATGCTCCTCTCACCCACCTTCCCTGCTGAGCACCCTAACAACCCAGTTATAGACACATTTTTGCACTTTCATTCTCTCAGGAGCTCAATGAATATTCATTCCATGCAAAGTGGAGCAGTTTCAACAGAAATAATGGGACACCTCACCCTTGTGCTTTAAAATAGCCGACCTTTTGTGATCAGGATATTCACCTTGAGGTGGGAGATGTCAGGTCAAATTCCCTCAGGCAGCAAAAGGAATTTAACCCCAGCCTCCCATAGTCTTGCTGGGTTAGGCAGGTTTTATGTTATGAGCTTGTTCCTTGCTGCATCTTTCTGGTTAGTCTTGCTTGTGTCTACATGTAGCTGTTGATCCCTTAAATAATACTGGTCATTTATGAAAAATCAATGTGATTGCCTCTGTGATGCTTGGCTGGGCTGCCTTCTAGTGACAACCAGGGTGCACAGGGCTGAGCCCCAAGCATTGCCTGAGTAGGATACAGATATGTACTCAGACCCAAAAACATAAGAGCACACACTCTGCATGGTCTGGATGCTGGCATGAGGTAACCCAACATACTCTGGGAGATGCCTCTCTTTCCTCAGGTTATGTGGAGGGCAGAACTTCACAAGCTTTTGAAACTGAAGAAACACCTAACTTTCTGGAAAGAAGTCTGTCTTGCAGTATTGGCACAACAGTTTTAATTTACAAATACCTACAAGTAGTTTAGCTTGCAATGTTTGTTTATTCCTCTTACTTTCCTCAACATTCCTTGCTTGTTCATTTGTGTGTATAACACTATATATACATGTAATGGGAGAAGGGGTTCAGGGTTTGCACTGGTTTTATGCAAAACCTTTTGTTACTATTTATGATCCTTTTCTCTTCCCTCTTTCAGGAAGTGCACAACAATATTCATCTAAAATTGTTATCAAAATATACAAATTTGATTTGATATTACATTATTCTTTACCTACATGACTTACATGTAAAGTATGTAAATTTAAAGAAAGCATTACTTTTTATAAAGAAGACAATCAATTTATTTGAGCTGCTGAGATTATTACACATGCCTAGACTTAATAAAACCTGACTTTAGGTCCTTGTTTGTGAGACAATATGGCCTGACAACTTGATTAAGTCAAACCTTGACCAGGGAAAATTAATGCTGGAAAAAGTCATCCTTACACATACTACTTGATAAATAGGGGAATCCTGTGGTGATTTTATATATCACAGACTGGTCCTCAGTCTACCAGAACAGAAGTGGGAAAAAATATTTGCAGTGGAGGTGATGAAAACAGCCGTTGAGACTCAGTTCTGCTGGTTGTTCTATTTCAATTACTTTCCTTGAAAACAATGATCCCCACAGCATAAACTGAAGTCCAGAGAGTCTGATGTAGTTGTTTCTAGTGCAAGTAACTCACCAACACAGAGTAAGAACATGCTTCTGGTATGACAGCTAAATGGAAATGCACAGATACTGTTCCAAAGTGACAACTTCTGATGACTGTGCTAGATTATGCAGAGAGAAGTCATGATACAATGCTGTATGCATAAAAACAGTAAGGCATTTGCCACTTCCATGTCTTTTTATAGAAACGTGCACAGCAAACATGATAAGGAATAGTGTTTCTTCTAATTTGTGGCCCACAAAAATGCTGTTGTAATTTGTTGTGGATGTTGGCATAGCATTCATAAATAATTTTATGTTGCTTCTCTTGACATATAGGTGAATAGGATGCCTCATATTCGAGGACTATCTAGTTGGCACCTTTCATAGTGTGACTTTAAAGAAGTGACGCTGGGCTTCTGCTGCAGCTACTATCAATGGGGCTCAGCAAAGAATGGGGTTCAAGTCTCTTTAGAAGACACAGTTTCTTCACACCTGATCCAACTCACCTCAACCAAATAAACCAAGCAATGTAGTTAAACCTGTAGTAATAAAACAATAGCAAAAATCAGACATGCAATACTTGATGTTATTATGGACCGGCTAAAACACAGCCAGTACACTACACTGCAACCAGTACTTTTCTTGAGAATTCCTACTCAAAGCTTGATCTTTAATGCTCTTAAGATGAAAGCTTGAGAAATCAGGAAGTAAGGATTAAGTTCTTAAAAAAAAATAAAAAAAGAGCAAATGTGTCATTTACACAACAAAAAGATCACTAGTGCAAATAATAAAGGTAGAACTGTAAAACATGAAAAAGGGATTTGATGTTCACCATCAGACCACGTGCATTGCCTTATTTTGCCATAGGACATTACATGCAGACTAAAAAGAGTCAGGGCAGCATTTTCAGTAGCAAAATGTACCCTTTAGATCCTGTACATACGCAGAGAACATTCTTACACTGACATCAGTAAAAGGTACATATGTGTCTTGTGATCCTTCTTCAAGAGCAGCTTTTATTTACCCACACAAAAGAGATTACTTGCTTCTATTTTTCTGTGTTGATTTCTGTTGGTGAAGAAGCATCAGACAATGAATCTGCTTCAAAAACTAAAACAAGCAGGAGAAGGTCTACGACTTGGTTTTTTTCTCTCTATATAGAAAGAGACTTGCATGGAGCTCCATGGAAAATGGGGGATGAGTATTTGGTTAAACGAAAGATGTCTAATGCCAAGTTAGCAAAATAGTAATCAGGTAGAAGATAAATCTTACTTTTCCTTTTATGTAGTAAATAAATTATTTTCTTAAATTATTTTCTTAAATTATTTTCCATGGATAATCCCCAGCAGACATTGATGAAGTGATTTGAAGAAAAACAGAGCAGGACTGAGCTTTCATCTTCCTTCTGGGATTTTCCAAGCAGTACTCATGAGAGATATGGACAAACTGGCAGGGCAAGAGATACTGGGAAGCCTAAGCATAAAAGGATATGAAAGGTATGGCAGGAGAGAGAGAGAATTTTTAAGTGGAATGCAAAATTATGCAAAAATCATGTAGGCTAAATTATCTCAAAGCTGAAAATTACTCATTCCTTTCAAATGCAAATGATGTAAAGATGTCTTGTATCTAAAAAGGTAAGAGTCCTCACTTGCTAATGACACATAATATCAAACGTATTTTAATTTAGGCTATCTGGAGTCTGCTAGTCAGGAAATTGATCTAGGCAGCAGCAAAAGTCATTACAGATACTTACAGAGGTTTCAAAAATAGGCTATACATTTTTTACCAGAAGTCTGTATCTGAGGAGGTGGTAGCTAGAATTTCCTTGGTGACAGTAATGGCTGAATGAAAGTTTTCCTGTGGTGCAGTGAAGCTGCTGCTCTGGAGTCATCCCTCCAAAAAGTTATTCCTTTTAACCCAGTTCTCAAGAAACCTTAGATTTTAAACAAAGCAAAGTTACAGTAGGAGGCATTACAATTTCTTATGCTGAAATGTTAGTCGAGGGGCTTGGGGGTTTTGTGGCATGTAAAATGATTGATTTGCACATGAAGAGCGGCAATTGGAGTAACCACCTAATTACAAGATCAATTCTAAAACCTGAAAGTTTAAAAATTCAGTGGCTGAATTGTTTTGGCACATTCTCCAGTGAATCACAAGTTTAATTCTCTCTGGCTAGAAAATTAATAAACCCCTCAAGCTCCTGTTGGGATACATTCAGCAAGGTGTTTAAAAACTTAGTCTACAGAACTGTTTGCAGTTGTCAAAATGTTCAAGTGAACTATAAATATCCAGAAATAAAGTAAACCAGCTTTCTTCCTCCACAAAGCTGTATTATTCTTCCCTACGGTACTTCATGCATATCGGGAGATTCTTTTGTTCTAACAGGGTCTCTGCTCCTCAGCAGTCAAAAACAACTGGGAAGAATTGAGCTGGAAGAGTACGCTGTGCAAGCATGTCCCTGCGATGTTATGGCTGCACTGTTTCCACCGAGCCAGCCCATCACCTCCACTCTCTGCTGTCCCCTGCAACGTAAAAGGCATCAGCTCTGGCAGAACTTATGTTGGCAAACAGATACATATATCCTGGGTTTATCCATGGTTTTTCTTCTCAAAAATTTCATTGTTGTGTGGCAAAATTGCTTCAAGTTGACAAAATTTCAGTGACTTACAAAACCTGCCAGCAATTGTAAGAGATCAGTGTTAAGACCACGAATGAATGGATCTTGTCCTCTGTAGTTGATCTGACCACCTAAAATTGTCTTTGAAATTTTTTAGGATAAGAGTATTCATAACAGATCTTGGTAACAACACGAAGGTACCTGCTGCTGCATCTGTTTTCCAAGGTGCTGCTGGCTGGAGGTATGGTGGGGGAAGTAGGACACTTTCTCAGGAGCAGCAGCAAGCTGCTCAGCACTGTTCCTCTCTGCCTGATCCCCAACGGCCACAAATCCTCCAGCTTAGCAATTTTAAAGTCTGATCCAAACCCTGCTGAGGTTAAAGGTAGTCCTTTCATTTTGAGGGGCTGAATGGTATCTTTTAGCATACCAGGAATATTTTTGTGCACTTAAAATTGTAAGGTATTTTGCAGGATTGAGGCCACACAGAGGTTCCAGAGGCAAGTCCTCAGCTTTTTAATATATAACCAAGACAAGTTTGTTGTTAATAACACTGTGATAACTTTTTTTCCTTTTATGCTTTCTAGGGGGCTCCTAATATTTATGTATTATGAAGCAAGTCAATGTCACTCATTACAAGCATGTAGCGTTTTAATATCGAGAGGTTTCAGACTGTTTGCCTCCTTCAGTGAGGCTGAGTCATAGAAGAAAAGGTTCCCTACAGATCTTGCCATATCATTCATTATTTAAGTCAATTCCATACTTTGTTTTGTAACAAAAACACTTTTAAAAGCTTTAAGTAAAGGTGATCTTCGTTTGTGTATGGAAAGGTGTAGAACACTATTTGGCAGACCATGACTAATGCTGAGAGAAGCTAGTTTTGTTATTGTATTTAAAGAAGATTATACAGTACAATTCTTTGATTTTAGCAATCAGGACATTTTAAAAGAAGCTGTCTGGTCATGGCAGCTCTGTGTCCCTCTGGAGTTATGATATTTGACAGAAAGACAGGCGTTGCTATGGTAATTAAGCACTTTTCAAGGTTTTGGTTTTTTTTTTTTTCAGATTTCTTCAGTTATTAACAATTTTCCTAAAACAGTTTGGAAAAATACTGGTACATTAAAATATCACTTATTCCTCATAAATGAACTATTCAGAGTTTAATCCTTGTCTTTTAAAGGTCTATGGCAAATCTCCCACTGACTTTTATGGAAACGTGACTCAGCCTTAAATATTTGGCAATATCTGTATTACTTCCTCCAAGTATATTGTTTTTTATTTAATCAGAAATATTGAAAATGCCATGGTTTCTGACACACTAATTCCACCAGGGCTTTCACAGGCATGTTGTTTCTGGCAGCAAAGTTCAGCTAACTTGGGAAACCCCAAGGCTCATTTAATTTCTCATGCTAGTGCCGAATTGTCCTTTGTGGTACCAGAGCAGCACATCGTATCTGAGAGGCTGTGAAACAACAAGTTCTCGTAGTGATCGTAGGAAAGGCAAAATAAGAGACTATATGCAATATGCCTGTGTTAGGCCTCCGGGTGGGTCTTCTAAGAGGCATGCCTATTTTGTGAGTCCCAGTGAATCTTAGATGGGAGATGGGTTCAGATCAGATATTCAGGTGAAGCACGGAATTACTGTCTCTGGCCATGTGTGACAGAACAGTGTTTGGCACTGTCCTGGTTTAGCCCCAGCTTGCAACAGAGCACCACGCAGATGGTGAGATAAAAACAGTTGATTAGGACAACACAAAGAAAGAAGAAACAACAGCAATAATAATACTATTGAAATAATGCATGAAATGAGTGATACACAACACAACTGCTCACTACCCAAATGCAGCTCCTGCCAAAGCTCATTCATCACTCACCTTTCCCCCTAGGCCAGCTTCTCCCCTGTGTAAGTGGTCATGATGTCAGTATGGTATTGAATATCCCATTGGCTGGTTCAGTCAGCTGTCCTGGCTGTGGCCCCTCCCAGCTTCTTGTGAAAATTAACCACATCCTATCCAAACCCGGGACAGGCACCCAAACAGGTTTTCTGGATAAGGCTTAGGTACAGACAGACCCCCAGGCACTGAGGACAGGGCAACACTGTTTCTTTTTGAATCACTGTCTGAACCTTCTACTTGAATAGTGTTTTAGGCTCCTAAATGTTTTTTTTGGGACTTGTCCTTCCTTAAGGAATTGTGAGAGAGATTGTCATCTCAGTTTTGCCACATTCATAAAGTCAACATCTTGTGTGCATTACTAGAATCTTGGTGGAACTTCTGCATTAAGGTGAGACAAATATAGACAAAATTTTCAGTCTTATTTTTACTAAATGAAAGTTCCACCTCTTGATAGAGACGTCAAAGAAAGAAAAAAGACTGTTTTGTGCAAGGTAGTTCCTCAAGCTATAAGAAACCCCTTCCCTTTTTCTGTGATAGAGTCACAAGGTCTGGATCACATCATCCTTGAAGAGACTTCAGCCCAACATGGTATTTCCTGCCTGTCCTATATAACCAAGGACAAAAATGGTTCCTTGACACAGTATTCATTCTAGTCTTGCATCTTCAGCTCCTTGATTTTTAACACAGGGTTCCTCCTTTTGGCTGAGATTACTTGTACAGGTAAGATAGGTAAGTATTAGCATAGGTCTTCTCATCTTTTCCTTTCTTCTCCCAGACTAGTAGTTTGCATTACTTTGATGCAGTGCCCTTTAAAGTATATCTCCTCACTAGCTTACTCAAGAGTTAAGGATCTACATTTTTAATTGCCTGCATCTTGAAGGTAGTAAATTATAGGCTTCAAGATTCAGTTTCCCAAATGATCGCTCTTAGTTCAGCTTGTAAGAGGAAAAGCATAAACAAGCGTTCTTCACTCAAGTGCTGAAGGAAAAGCTGGCTTCAGAGCTTGAACAAGGAACTGATCTCAATATATTGCTTGATTTGCCCTGAACATTTTGGATTATCAGTTCAGCTGATTGATGAAAAGCATGGTAACCCAATGTTTCTGTGGAGAATATGGTAAGTTGACAGTTAGACAATCTTAGAGAGAAGTGCATCTCATTGACCAATCCATGAGTACATGTCAGTGATGCAGACTGACTGGTTCAGAGTTCAGGAAGTTCTTGGATTATTCTTTTTTGGTCTCAATAATTTCCTTTCTTTTCTTTGAAACTGTGGCTATTCAAAGTGTAGTCTGTAATGGTCATATCAGAGCTGTTGTTTACAGGTGCCAGTACTTTAGATATGCTGAAACCATGATAAGAAATGTAGCACAGTTTGCCAACAATGCCAGGTCAATCATTCTTGTCTTGTTTGTCTTCTGCTGCATTTTCATGGAAGTCATTGATCTCTGGTGAGATGAAGCTCTACAAGACATGGCTAAAACAAATGAAATAATCAGAAAATATCCAAAAAGGTTAATATGCATTCCTGTGGGTTATCTTATCCTGAAAGTATTTCATGTGGTCAATAAGCATTCACAAAAGTTCACTTGTGGTCTTCTAACCATGCTTGGGAAGTGGACAGGCGCTAGCGAAAACATTGACCAATTCAGTTAAATTAAGCCAGTTCTTGCCAAGGGCATTCACTGAAAGTCTACATTGCAAGTAGTTAAGGTTTGCAAGAATGAAGTCATAGATATACTATGTCATGATGAACAAAAGATCTAGGACAAAAGATTTGGTTACTTGACAGCTTAGACTTGGTGGTAGCCTCTGGAGGTTTTTACAAAAGTAAATTGTAATTTTCAAAGAAGCTTCTTGAATTCTACAAAGGATATGGTAAGATGGTTTTCAAATAAGAAGGTTTTGCCAAAACCCTGAACTAGCAGTAATATTTTTTTTCACGATTTCAGTTTCTTGACCAGGAGAGCAGCCTGGAGTTTTGACAAGTTCTCCTCCTTCAGGAATTGTGCAATCAGTACACACTCAAACTCAGTACTTCCTGAGTACTGAAAGGACTCATCTAGTTAGACGTATAGCTCTGCAGCAAGGTTTTGCCACAGTGGCCATGGATTAGCACCACCTGGCAGGTAATAAGAAGGTAGTTTTTGATAGCATTCCTGAAAGCAAACTCAGCTCAGCAAGCACAAGGAACCCACTGACTTTCAAGCATGTAGACTTAATTTTCCCAGTTCAATAAATATCTTGGGAATTCCTGGACTTGTTTGAAGCCTGCAGCTTGAGATTTGGCCTTCTGATCAAGGACTAATTTTTCATTTACACAGTAGTTCAGCAACTTTCACTCATAGGTCTTTGACCTTTACAAAGAACTGTCCCATTTTATACTGCAGTTCTTCACTCACCATTCTTGTGGTGTCCAGGAACCCCTTTTCAGATTAATTTCTGATCAACAGGCAAAGCCTGAGATGAGCCAAAGCAGGCTTGTAGGATTTTCCTGTGGATAACAACCCTAATGTCACTGTTAAACAGATCTATGTGTCCACTGACTCACTTCAGCATCAGTTGCAAGTATGTGTACCAGAAGAGTTGTGTCAGAGATCAGAACTAAACCCCACACAACGTATGTGTTCACAGGAACATTGTTTTATGATGAAAACTGCTGCACGTAGGATTCATCACATGGATAGCTGTAGATATGTCCACATTAGATGCATGGAGCATATTGGTGAGGGCAAACTGGTCATTTTTAGGAGGTTCATTGTGGTCTTGTGACAATGGCTATTATTTAATGTTGACATCAGGTAATAACATGATCACTATTCTCATTTGCTTTAGCAGAACTCTGCCAAATCTCTTGCTGCTCTGGGTGTTGCTAACTTTCCAGCCTGATGTAACTGTGTTCATAGGTATCAGGCTGACAACTTAGGCGGACTATTTAAGCAGGAGAGAAAATATTTGTCGAACTTCTTAAGAAAGTATTGTGTGATTTCTTTCAAATATTTTGTTAAGGACCATGTAACACATTTGGCTTCTGGGACAATGGCAGAGAGCCAGTCAGTTCCTCTCCTGGCTTATTTTTTCAGTTCTGATGCTCACCCCAAACCTCCAAATTTGATTTTCCACTTGCTTCAGTTAGAAACAGCATTAAAAGTAAATGGTTCTAGGCTTGTTACCTTATAAACAGGAACAATGGAGCCTGAGGCCCCTGCTTTTTACTCAGCTTTTTCATGGATAATGTTATCAGAGCTTCCAGTATTGCCCCATAATAACACCGAGTAACAGGTTTATTGTATTAAATGAAGATGTCCTCTGCAGAACTGCTCAATGTGGTGTGTCTTTATTCAGGGGCTGCTTCTAGATAGAGGGAAGGATGGTTGCAAACGGGATAGAAGAGTTTAATTTATTTTTCTATTTGAAAAGAAAACAATGTTTCCACAGAACAGAGAGGAAAGACTCCACTTAATAAATTAAGTCTATTTACAGTTCGTTCAAATAAGATACACTAAACATGCTGGTGGTGTTGTACAATATTTAGCTTGTACAGTCTGAACATTCTGTAGACTTTGTGCATGGCTCTGGCATTTCCTTTCTTATGATTTTTAATATCTTCCATATCATGCAAGCTGTAGCATTTAGAGCCTCCTGCACCTCATTATTTTTTCTTTCACTCCAGGGTCAGTCACCCCCTATAGGGGCCTTCAGCCATGTCCAAGGGACAAGTGGCTTAAGACCTCCCTTTAGCATATGGGCATATCTTTAATAGAGTGCTGTCTTGGATGCTCGGAGGTGCTCAGGGATTCTTTCCTCTTCCCTGGAGCTCCTGCTAGCTCAAGTGCAGCTGGGAAGAATGAGAAAAGGCTCTGGGATCATCTGCCCCACTGCCACAGGACTGACCAAGGGAAGAAGTCACTAACTGCAGCAGCTCATGCCTTGATCCATGGGGAAACACAACAGTAGGAGGCAGATTTTGGTCTGTCAAATCTCCCAGATACTTTCCCAACCAGAAATACTTGGGCAGATGAAGATTATTATTAATAATTAATAATAATGTGTCAGTTATAGAACTTGCTCTTTTCTCAGTGGAAGGCCTGGCAAGTGGTAGAGCAACATCCCCTCAGTGTTCACCAACTTACGCTGTTTAAAACTCAGCTGTGCTGAGTAATTGTTACAGCCAATGCATCAGATATCCATTTTGCTGTTGCTAGCTTTCCCTGCTAGCTGCATGATTTTGTGAGAAGTCAGATGAATAATGCATTGCTTCTGAAATATAGCAGCATTAGACTACAGGAAAAAAATGAGGATAACAGTTTCTGCTTAGCCAAAACCTCAGGTTTAAATCATGTTGCACCATGTAATGACACGTAAAAATGTTTCTGTATCAAAATTATTGATCTTCATTGCTGGTGGTATTTTATATCCACTACTTGACTTCTGAAAGGAATAATTGTAAGAGAAGGTAGAGCAACTAAAATCTCTAAATATTTTTATTAATTTTTAACAACAGAAACACTCTGAATTTAATTTCACAAATCAATAACTGTAATCTTTTGTATCTACTTTTGAGTTGACTGTGAGTTGTTGTAATTCCTGAAAGCCTAAGGCCTAAAGGCATGATTTATTTCTAATGGTGACACTATGACTGTATGTTGCATCAATACTCATATACAGACATGAAGAATTAGTAAAAAATGTACCAAAGTAAATGTACAACAATTCTCTATTAGGAGAGAAAGAGCTTCTTGGGTCTGAGAGAGGCAAGGAAGAGTCAGAAAACCCCAGCTGTGTTTCAGGCAACAGGACTGCTTGGAAGTACATCTAAGAAGTAAAAATAAGTGGGACTGTTGATGTTGGTTCATCTGTCAGCTAAACCAGAGAAACAGAGATAGATATAGGATGGCTAAAATAAAATAGGTCAAGTGAAATTCATGTGGAGGAAGATAGTCCAGTCTGATGGATGGGAGCAGAAGTAAGGGAAACGGGCATCAGGGTTAGAATGGAAGTTCTTACAATGGGAGAAAAAGGTAAATGAATCAAGGCTGAAGGCAAGCTTAATTATCACTGATGTATCAGCACGTCTGTAGAAGAGAGGATCAGAAAGTGTGAGAGGAGAACAGACAAGAAATCATCAAAAATAACATCTGAGAAATTGCAGAGTGATGAATTGATGAGACACAGAGGGAGGAAGAGGAAATCTGAAGTTGAATTAGAGAAAGGAATAAGAGAACAATGGCCAGTGCAGGCTAAGTTTGTGGACAAGTGTTGAACTGGGGCTGCCTTTTTTGAGGGTAGCTTCTCTTAACTATATAGAGTTGCTTTGTGAAGAGTTTCCTCCTTTATGGAAGGGAACATCCAGTGCTTAGCTTGTCACACTCTCTTTTTTTCTCCTTCTATCACTTCCAGAAGTATTGTGCTTGTCCTCTGGAAATCATCCTTCTCCTGTAAGATATTATGCACCACACTTTTCTTAGTGCCTGATAAAGAGCTGAAACAAGCTGTTTCAGACTAAGGTATTTTTAGTGTCTCACCAGTCACTGCTGTAATAGGCTTTTATGGCTCAGCATGAATTCCCTGCAGGTGGATACTGAAAGTCTAATCCAAAATTGCATAAAGGCAACTAAAAGAAGTAACATAATATTTGCAGGCAGCTCTACAATTGCTTTGTCCTGCAGGCATGCTATCAGAGGCCTAAGCTAAAAATACATTTGTTGAGTATGTTTATCTTAGCCTTTTGAGAGGAAAAAGAAAGAAACAAAAGTATAAAAATAGATATAAAAGAGATAAAACAAGAAATAAGGGGGATTAGAGCTCTTATTGCCTACTATAAAGTATAGTAGAAGAATGTCAAGTGCTGCTAAATGTATCCTTGTTGCTAGATAGTTTATAAATGACTATTTCTTTATAGGCAGAAAATATAATTATTCTGAGGTTTCAGTCTTAAATTTTGTCTTGGGCAACACTTGGGCAGCTAATAGCATCAGGAAAAAAATACACGTTACATCTTGAGATGTCCAGGTGCAGCTAATGCAGTTTCAACAGAAACTAGATGACTAGCCACATAGTCATCTCCTTTTTATTCAGAAAACATCTTTTTTACTGAAACTTGAAGAGGTTGCTACCGGCTGTATGGTAACTCTTCCAGAACCTATTAGGTTCCTAATGGACAAAAATGGTCAACCCAGCTTTTTAACTCATCAAACCATGGCACCTCCACTAGCAAGAGAGCACAGGCAGTTGTAGATCCCTGCTCCAGACTCATTACACACCCCACTTCCCATGTTTGCTTTTGGTGGTAGATTCTTGGCCAATGAACAGCTGGTAGGGTCTGGCATGGTGATGCTTCCTGCACCTAATCAGAGCTTGTTTTTCCCTTAAATGTATATATGCTAAGGCTATCACTCATCCTTAGTGTATATATTACAGAGGGTGATCAGGAGCGTCCTTATAAAATGGATTTCCATTGAGAAATGCCAGTTTGTTGGAAAAGAGCTTCTCAAGCCAACTCTTCTGCCAGTCCAACCCTCCTTTTGAGTGTCTTCAAAGCCTTCTTTTATCTGCTTGTATCTGGTGAGCTAGAGGTGAGCTGGGGTTTCCCAGTCCCCCAGCTGATGGTTGCAGGGGATAGCTGGTATCTCAGCAGCACATAACTCAAGTCACCACCACAGCCAGGACTCCTGGGCTCTCAGCTGGCTACCTCTGGAGCTTTCATCTCAGGTGGTACCTTTCCTGGTGACAGCAGCCTGCTGATCACCAGGAGAGTAGATTGCTAGTTAGCTGGATATCTGCTGCCCAGGGTCACCACGTCATCTCAGAGAAAGAGAGAGCAGCGGTCCCTCAGTTGACCTCTCTTCTTGGTAGCCATCAAGCTTCAGGGTTTCTCCCTCATGCTCTCCACCTCTCTCTTTCTGCAGATCAGGCTTTCAGCTTCACGGGAGCCTGCCCACATAGCAGGCAGCCAGAGGAGCTGGGCAGCCCAGGAAACAAGACAAAAAAATGTCTGCATCTTTCCAAAGTAGAATTTATTCCAGGCTTTCCCTCCCACAAAAATGTTCTGATTGTTAGCCTTTGAGTCCCAGCTCAGCACAGATTTTTCTTTCAAAAATAAAACAAGCTGAAATAAAAGACAGTCACCTGGCTAGCCCTGGTTATTTTTTCCCCTTTTTGGGCCATACCTTGGTACACACCAGAATACCCTGACCTGGGAGCCAGAAGCATTAGGCTCTCTTGGAAACTAAGACTGAGATTTTCATCTCTTGATGGAAACCAACCCACATAGAATTAAAATTATATCTCTGGATCACAAAGAAGGCTTGGACTAGTGGCTCCACAGCGTTACATGAAAGGAGAATGTTAAGCCATGCAGTATTTGAAGGGTGATGTGAAGCTGTTCTGGTCACACTCCACTTTAGCTGATCTAATGATGTTTTGAACAGATAATTACTTCAGCTATTGTTATAACTATAGATACTGCAATCCGTGCTCATAACTTCAGAGAGGGAGGGAAAGAATGAGAAAACAGTGAGCCATTAAAATAGCAGAGCTGTAATTGATTATTATTAGTATGCAGGCAGAAACCATGTTAGTGGAGGTCATTAATAATATTCAGCAACAGCAGCAATCCAGGAGGCATCTAACAAGCTTCAGACACATGTAACACTGATATTGACACTTTGGGGTTTGAGTGGGGTGTATTCTTTTTTGTTGATTTCAGATATATTATTTAACCTGATAATCTTATAAAGTGATGTATATCATAAGGAGATACCAAAGTGTTAAATGGTTGAGATTGCTCTTTTTAGATTTGTTATGGCAGGAATAATTGCATATCACAGAATTACAGAATGGTAGGTCTTGGATGGGATCTCTGAAGATCATCTAGTCCAATCCCCCCTGCCAAAGCAGGTTCATCTAGAGCAGGTTCCACAGGAAAGCATCCAGGCAGGCTTTTAAAGACTCCAAGAGAAAGACTCCACAACCTCTCTAGCAGCCTGTTCCAGTGCTTTGTCACCCTCACAGAAAGAAGTTCTTCCTGATGTTGAGGTAGAACTTCCTGTGTTCCAGTTTGTGCCCATTGACCCTCATCCTATCACTGGGCACCACTGAAAAGAGACTGGCCCCATCATCTTGACATCCACCCTTCAGATATTTATAAACATTGGTAAGATTATTCTCAGTCTTCTCTTCTTCAGGCTAAACAGACCCAGGTCCCTCAGCCTTTAGTCTGAAAGGAGGTGTTCCAGTCCCTTTCTTGTTTAATACTGAAATCCACTGTTTCATGATCACTATAGCCAAGGCTGCTCCCAACCAGACCTTCTTTTTTCGTTAGTACAAGATCCAGTAGCACACCTCACCTTGTTGTCTCATCCGCCACCTACACCAGGAATTTATCACCAATGCACTGTAGGAAACTCCTGGACTGTATATGCCCAGCTGTGTGGCCTTTCCAGCAAAAGTCAGAGTGATTGAAGTCACTCATGAGCACCAGGGCATGGGATCTTGAGGCTACTTCTAGCTGCCTGTAGGAGGCCTCATTGACTTCCTGCACTGGTGGCCTGTAGCAAACACCCACAGCATTGTCACCCATATTAACCTGCCCCTTAATTCTTACCAACAAGCTTTAAATGTGTTCTTCATCCCCCCTCAGTAGAGCATGATACTTTCCAGTTGCTCTCTCACATAAAGACCAACTTCACCACCTTGCCTTACTGGCCTGGCGTTCCTAAAAAATACATAGCTGTCCATGACAGCATTCCAGCCATGTGAGCTATCCCACCATGTCTTTGTAACAGCAAAGAGATCATGGCCCTGCGACTGGACCCAGATCTCTAGTTCTTCCTGTTTATTCCCCATGCTGCATGTGTTGGTATAAGTGTAGCTACATATTAACAAAATTAATTAGAAAATATTACATGCCAAACTGTATTGGTTTTTTTTTCTGAGGTTTGCATTTCTTATGGTTTTTTTAACATGACAAGCTTCAAATTGTGAGAATATTCTTTATAATTTATTTTTCATAGTAAGTGTTTTTCAGAAACACAGCGTTAAAATGTTTGCAACAGCTCTTCAAAGATCAGATTTCAAAAATGGGAAGGGAGTTTTGAGACTGTTAAGTGTTTTGATAAGTTTGTTGGCTGAAAAAATTACATATTTGACCAAGTAGAGAGGAAATTGAATATTATAAAAAAATAATGCATAGAGTGGTGTATTTAAATGCTTGCTATAGAAATCTAAGAAATACACCCAGCACACAATGTTCATGGAGCTTTGTCAAATATTTAACATTTTTCCACCTTAAATATATGTGTCAATATTGCAAAACACGTATGGAAGTAAACAGTAGCCCATTATATTGAAGAATAACTGTCAAGTGCCTTGCGCCCACTTTCTAGATGGTTCATAAAGTCAGTAATCTGTCCCTCCCTCCCTTAGTAGACAGTCACACTAGTCTTCTTTAAAGAGGTTAAGGAAGCTTTTCTCTTGAGATGTCGCTGCTTATAAAATACACTATATTTGTATTTTGGTGACTGATTAGCAATTCCATAGTATCTGAAATGACATTAAACAAAAGTTATCAAATGAAAATAAGTCTATTTTGAGAAGCACTAATTTCTGCTCTTCATTGCTTTTGTGCTTATGAATTTGAAAAATTTATCATCTTAGAATCATAGAATCACAGAATGTTTTAGGCTGGAAGGGACCTCTAGAGGTCATCTGGTCCGGCCTCTCTATACAAGCAGGGACATCTCTACCTAGGTCAGGTCGTCCAGGGCCCTACCAAGCCTGACCTTGAATGACTCCTGGGGTGGGGCCTCCAACACTTCTCTGGCCAGTCCATTCCAATGTTCTATTACTCTTATATTAAATAATTTTTTTCTAATATGGAGTCTAAATCTATCCTTTCCTAGTTTAAAACCATTACTCCTTATCCTATCATTACAAACTCTTTTGAACAGACCTTTCCCTGCCTCCATGTAGGCCCCTTTCAGGTACTGGAAGGTCACTATAAGGTAGCCCCAGAGCCTTCTCTTTTCCAGACTGAACAGCCCCAACTCCCTCAGCCTGTCCTCATAGGAGAGGTGCTCCAATCCCGTGATCATTTTGGTGGCCCTCCTCTGGACTCACTCCAATATGTCTATGTCCTTCTTGTGCTGGGGGCTCCAGAGCTGGATGTGGTACTCCAGGTGAGGTCTCACCAGGGCAGAGTAAAGGGGCAGAATCACCTCTCTTGATCTGCTGGCCACAACTCTTTTGGTGCAACCCAGGAGGTGATTGGCCTTCTGAGCACATGGGTGGCTCATGTCCAGTTTTTCATCCACCAGCACTCCCAAGTCCCTTTCCACAAGAGTGCTCTCCAGTAAATCCTCTCCCAGCCTGTACTGATAGTGCTGGTTACCCTGGCCCACATGCAGGACTCTGCATTTGCCCTTGTTGGACCTCGTAAGATTCATCTGGGCCCACCTCTCCAGCCTATCCAGGTCCCTCCGGATGGCCTCCTGTCCCTCTGGCATATCAACTGCACCTCCCAGTTTGGTACCATCAGCAAACTTGCTGAGGGTGCGCTCAATGCTGCTCTCAATATCATTAGTGAAGATATTAAGCAACACTGGTCCCAGCACAGACCCCTGAGAGACACCACTTGTCACCATCCTCCATCTGGACATCGAGCCATTGACCATCACTCTCTGGATGTGACCATCCAGCCAGTTCTTTATCCACTGAACAGTCCTTCCATCCAATCTGTAATTCCCCGATTTAGAGATTAGGATGTGGTGGGGGACCGTGTCAAAGGCCTTGCAGAAGTCCACATAGATGACATCCATGGGTCTTCCCTTGTTGACTGATGCAGTCACTTCATTATAGAAGGCCACTAGGTCTTCATCTTTCAGTGAGTCACCCAGATTTTAGTATAAAATAGGCAAGGTTCAACAGTGCTTGAAGTAATAATCACTTCTGTACTTGAATAAACTTGAAAGAAGAGAATAAAATACCAGTCTGCATGTAATTCTTTTAGTATTCATTCAGACTTGGCAATTGTCTAAAAGCTTTGATTTTTCACAGTCAAGTCTTTGTACTCAACCCCGAAGTGAAAAGTGTAATCTTGTGTTTCTTGTAGAACATAGCGGCGTAGAAATGAATGCCACTAATTCATCTCAGGATTAGGTAGGAGGAGAAGTGGTCTTACTCCTCAGCCATCTTATTTGTATAAATAATAACACTACCTCCTTTTTCTTATAGTGGGCTGGGTTTTTTTTCTCTCTCCATCTGAAATATTTAGCAAGAAGCTGAGCAGTCTATACCTTGCAGTCAAGAAGAGTTACTAAGAGAAAAATTGGTGTCCTGTGCCTCCCGCTCCCTGTGCTCTGAAGCAGCCCCAGCCACATGCTGAGCTCTCCCTCGGTGCCCTTGGGCTGGCACCCATCACCCCCCCCTGCCCTCAGCTCCTCCCGTGTGCTCCTGGCAACAGTGTCACCTTCTCCCCTGCACCTCACATCACCTCCTTATCCCCTGCTTACATTCATGACGTGAATGGCTCATGGAATGACTGTGCTGAAGCACTACGTGTACAGATAAAAGGCAGAGCAGCTGCCCTCCCTGAGCCCATAAATCCACAAGTCTGATAGAATCAGACCTGACTTTTTCTCAGCTTAGAAACTTGCTCCCATCTCTAATTATACATAATAATTCAGTGCAGTCACTGGCATAATTGACCATCTGTGTACTTTCATATGTGTGAAACGAATAATGGGAAAGGTTATGCAGGCTGGTGCTGCTAATACTCATAGAGAAGTGATGGAGACTAATCTTAAGGGCTGGATTTAAGCTGAAACACATTTTGGAAATTAAATGTGATTTTTCTGCTTGGCTTTGTGAGTTATGAAAGGACCAGACAATGTGACAGCAGAGCCTGATGGCAGTGGAGAAGCAAGGGTGGGACCAGAAGGTTTGCAATTTGTTCCTGGGGAAAAAAATAATTGTTTTTCATACTTGTTGCTCGAGTTTAGATTTACTCCTGGACAGCTTCCACTATTAATGAGATAAAGGACAGTGTTTCAAAAAGGCATCTTCCAAGCTGTCTCTTTGAGAAACCCCAACAGCAATCCTTACTACCTATCTTTTTAGAACCTTTCCTAAAAGTGAAAAAAATAGGATGGGAAGGCTGAATGGAGAGGGGAGAATCATCATCATCCTTATTTCAAAAGACTTCATTGTAATAAGAAATCACTACACAACACTGCCAGGCTTGGAAAGGTTATAATGGAATAGTGATACTTTTCTTGTGAGTTATTACTTGATGAATACTAATAGTGGACAATCACATCAGAGCCCACATCTCCATCCACAAAACCAGACGTAAGCTCCCTTTAAAAAGGCAAGCCTTGTCTCAGCAAAAAAGTCTTGCAAAAGAGTTCAGTTTCTTTTTCAACACAAAGAGGAATATTTCTTGGGTATAAAGGTAAGAAAGCATGGGTAATTGAGATGGCTTTCATAGTTCTGCAGCAGGATGAAGCAAAATTTTTGAAGAGCTGCTTCTTGGCATCTTGTACTTGCAGTTTGGTCATGTGCATTCCCAGGAGCCCAGCTCAACCCTGCCAAAGGTTCAGAGGCTTTTTCTTCCAGTGAGGAGGCTTTCCAAAATGTTATGAAACGCCACAGAAAACAGGGTAGCCAGGAGAAATTTTATGTATAAAGCATCATACATACTGGCATAATGCACTCCTGCATCAACCAGAGGTATCTGCTTTACGATCCTGCTTTTATTGTGTCTCTCAAAGCTTATGTATACATTATATACATTCAGAACTCTAAATACATTTAACATACTCATCCTCTTTTTTGAACTCTGAAGTCAGAGAGGCATTTTGACAGTGAAGTTCAGCCAATAGACAGGCTGAGCTCATGCTCACACACACACGGCCAGCCTCGCAGATAGAAATAGTGCCTTGCCAGCACCCACATAAACATGCAGCAGTCACAAAGAGCACAGGCTGCCTGATACTGTTCCTCCTCCCTGGATGAATAGGACTGAAGTCCACTAGCAGAAAACATGTGTGTGTGTATCTATATATATATATGTTATGTACACATATATAATATATATTTATATATATACACACACACAAAACGACGGTATGTATCATTCTGATGGTGGGTCCCCAATTTCCTGATCTCCCCAGGTGCTGGCACTCAGATGTACTAGGTGTGGATATTAACAATCCTGCTTTTGTTGCTGGTACACCCACCTCTTATCCTACTTGCCTACTAGTCCGTCTTGAAGCTCAGTAGCATTCACACGTTCCTTCTGAGAACAGAAATTGTTATAAATAGGATCTAACCAGAATATTGATTAGACTGTGGCAATAAAGCACAGGGCTCAGTCAGTTAAGTGCACATAATCAGCCCCTTTTGTCCCCTTTTGCCTCTATTTCACTTGTTTGGTCCTCCCCAATCTACCCTGATGCCTCCCTTTCATCACCTTTGTTCCATCCTCTAAATATCTCATAAGTCTCATATATTCCCCAAATCTCCTTAAAACTTGACATAACAAGTTTCACAGGATCCCCAAAAGCCCTTTCCAGCATCCTATAGGGAGTCCTGTGCACCTGTAGGCAATAACCCCTGGCATTCTACAAGGTGTTCTTGGGAGATAGTTTCTTAGGCTAACTCATCTTGTTGGATTTCACACCAGACGTGGTGGGTGAATACTTCTCCTTGGATAGTCTTCAGAGCAGCCAGTTCAGTGTGCGCCATTTCCTCCGTTACTGGGTTGCTAAGGCTCCTCTGCTCCATTGTTCATCTGCTCCTCGCCAGGCCTTTGTGTTTCTGGTGATTAGCCTTTAATCACATAATCTAATAACCATCTTCTCTGTATCTATTTGTGCCAGAAAAGCCAGGAGCATCTCATTATGAACTGGATGTGAAGAGAGCAGCAATCCCATGCTGGTGCAGGAAGATGTGCTGCAGAACCTTAGAGTGCTCGTCTTCTTTTTAAATTAGTTTTGATTTTATGCCTGAGTACAGTGCTGGGGAATATTATACTCCTGGAGCATTATTTTCTGGAGCCTGCAATGTGGGGTGAAAATGACTGTGTGCATATAATATGGCAACAATGCCATTGATCTATCAGGTTCCAGGACATACTTGGGTTAGCGGTGATGCCCTCCCCAAATTCCAAACTGTAATGATATATTATGCCAATGAAATACCTTCCATTGCCTCATTGGCAAAAACAATTAGCTCCTCTCTTCTAAAAAGTAGCATAGGAACTTATTAAACAGCTCTCACATTTTACAAGTGCTGATGGAAGACCCTGAAAGTGTCTTACTCACATCCAGGGTCTTTGCCACCTTCCTGAGGGGCAGGCAGGAGGGCAGGCAGGCAGACAAGGTTGAGGGTGGGTACATGGGACTGTGCTGGCTAAAGGCCAGCTCCTGTAGCTTAAAGCTACCCCCCAGAAGGCCATCATGGTAACATTAATGTGATGTGCCCAGCACCACATGGACTCCCAGGCTATCCTTGGAAAGTTGCAGGAATGATGAAAGAAAAGTATGGAAAAGCATCACCATTTTTTTAAGGCCGAGGCAGATTCATGAACTCTTGAATAAATCCTTTCTATTTAGGTATCACTGCTGTATTTGTCTCTGTACTAAGTTGCAATAAAACCTTTTGCAAATGGATAAATACCAAGCAGGAGCAATGTTTGGGCTTTGGTTTTGTGTTTTGTTTTGTTTTGTTTTTTTCCTTGATAATGTAGAATACTGGGATATGAAAGCAAATTTTTAGTTAGAAATTTGTGGGACAGAAGAGATAGTGTTCCTCTCAGGTAATGATAAGCAAAAAAAGGAACCTGTAAACCAGGATGGATTTTAAAATATCTATTGGAAATAATTTCAAAAGTGAGTCCTGTTAGTGACTCACTAGAAGTCATATTAGTGACACTGAGGAAAATGGCTCTTAAAAGACTAAACAACTTGGCTGAGTTTTCATCTTAAGAAATGCTGTGGAATTTAATATTTTGAGACCATTGATTTACCATAAACTCTTTTTTTTTCTATATTGGCATTATTTTCATAAATGATTGCATGCATTAGAGTATTTAATTCATCTGTTTTTAACAATTTAAAATAATGGAGGCTTTACCTCTTTAATATAAATGTGAGCCATTTGAAATATTTTTTCTTTAAAAACCCTGCTTCTTGACCAGTGCAAAGGCCATAATAAAAGTATATGGCTTGATTCAGTGTTTGTGTATCTTTGAGTGTCCTTTGGCTATAGAGGAAATGGCATTTGACTACATGCACAGCAGTTTGTGCTGAGGTTGTGCATGGGCTTGCTCCTGGTAATCCTGGGACACTAGGTGCATCAGAATCACCACGCTAGATTGCAAGCAGGTGCTCACACAGGCAAAAGTAAGAATGGCCAATCAGATCTGTCACCAGAGAGGTAAAATGGGGCCTTATCCCTTCTTCTGACAGTACTTAGCATAGGGCACTCTGTGAGAAGGGTTAAGCAGCTTGCACTGAAGCACCACCTCGGTGGATGCTGACCACTCCTGTTCTCTTGCATGTGTCTTGCTCAGATTCAGGGACACAGCATCCAAGAGTCACTTTATTCTGCTGCATTATGCCAAGGCTCTGTGTGCAGTCAGCTCTACTCCAGACCACTCATTACTTTTTCCTTTAGAATCAGTCATAGAATATGATTGGAAGGGACCTTTTAAGGTCATCAAGTCCAGCCCTCGTGCGACGAGCAGGGACATCTTCAACTAGATCAGGTTGCTCAGAGCCTTGTCCAACCTGACCTTGAACATTTCCAGTAATGGGGCATTTACCACCTCTCTGGACAACCTGTGCCAGTGTTTCACTAGCTTCGATGTTAAAAATTTCTTCATTATATCTAGTCTAAATTTACCATCTTCTCATTTAAAACCATTACCCCTTTTCCTATCACAAGGGCCCTGCTATAAACTTTGTCTATGTCTTTCTAAAAGCCCCCTTAAAGTGCTGAAGGCCATAAACATCTCCTTTTTATTTTAGAATGTTATTTTACATTGCACCAGCTGGAGGTTTAAATATTTCTCCAGAAACTGGATCAAGAAACCAATGAACCTTGTGATGAATAAATTAAGGCTACAGAGCTGCTGCTTCACCACATGCATTGTCACCTAACTGAACATTGTACAGACACACCACCAGAACTGAGCGAACAGTCAAAACACATGCCAATGAATAATGATCTGAATCCCAAACCAAGTTCTGAGTTCATGACATTCTAACATTCACATTTCAGTGAAGACAGGCTATTAACTTGCACACTCAGTCTAGACAGATGTTTCAGGTGGCAATAAATTTCCATATGTATATTTGAGGATTGCAATGGGAGCTTGCCATTTGCTCCCCTCTGTGTTCTCTGGTCCTGAGGCAAACCAGCAATGCATGAGTTACTCGAGCAACAAAGCCCAGATAACCAGCGCTCTGTTACAAAACACTCAGAGGCTCTGCACTTGGGAAACATTCTAAAAACCAATTTAAAAGTCATTTTGAATAACGAGCATTTCTGAGGATGTCACAATCTGCCTGCACACATTTCTCAAACAGAGGAAGAAGTGAAAGGCAACCATTTATACATGACGGACTGAATAAGGAAAAAGGTAGGATTTTACTTGCTTAGCAATGTGTATATCTGTAAAACCTTAGGTATGTGTCCACAACTGACTTTGTGCCCTGACAGGCCTGTGATGGGAGATTAAATCTGGGCAATTTTTCCTGTCCTTAAGGCAGACATGTGTAATCTGCTTTCTGAATGAGCTCCTGTACTGATAAAACTTCCAATACCATGCACGAGAATAAGCCAGAATGAGAACTTGTTTACCTTCATTGCTGAAAACTGCAACAGGTGAGAAGCTCCTGCCTGGGAAGCACTTGTGTTCATAAGAGAGAGGGATAGGTGAGGGCAAAGCACTTGGAGTCAACCCTCCTGCCTCAAGTGCAGCTGGGCTGCTTTACTTCTCAGCTCTTGCTCCTGTTCTCCCATTCACCCACCTATGAGGTGTTTTCACTAGGTAGAACAAACGTACATGTAGGCTTGAGGCCAAGAATTACTTTTCTTTGTACTGGTGATTCACTCACCTTGCAATGACATTGTGGCCTATCACACAGATGCTGATAAACCCCTCCCTGCCTGCCCACAACTTTTTGTACCCAGAAGGACATGCAAGTTCACCAGGAAAGTGATATGATGCAAAAACTGTCTTTATGGCTGTAGAAAGAACTGCAGATTGGTCCAGGTGCTACAAAGAACTGCCTTCTTGGAGAGGGCACAGCGAGTGAGATGTGGAAATTATCCCATCAACAGTGATCTAACCCAGGAGCTCAGAACTGGGTGACCTTTTGACCCTGCAGTGAAGATATTCTCAGATATATTCTCTGTTTGAAGACCCTGCCTCTCTGTGCAGAAGGGCCTCTGGTAGATGCCTTTGGTGGTTGTCCTTTCTCAGCACACTTGGCTCCTGATGCCTAGCCAAGGTGCCTGGGTGAGAAGCGTCATCCTCTGCTCTCCTGGTCTCCTTCTGAGGCCAGTGGCTGATGTGTAGACATCTCCAGGTGTTGACCCAGATCCCAGGGGTACTGAATATTCTTCTGGTAACATCTTCATCTCCTCACTGACAAAAGGACACTGCAGATGAGCAGGTATTTGGGGGCCTCAGTTAAGTGCCTAAACTTAGGTGACATTAATCTCCCACTGCTCTGTCCCTTCTAATCCTCAGCTGCCATTTGTCACAGCTTCATATATATATGTATATAGCAGACTTCTAAACAAAACAGTGAGATATAAATTCAGAGAAAAAAATAATCAGACTGAAAACCCTTTCGTAACTAACACTCCCACAGAGAGGTAAGAACAAAAGAAGAAAGGGCAAGACAAAATATCTGCAAGTGGTACTGGTGAGATGCAGGAAGGAGTCACACACGTACATTTTTATTGCCAAGCAACCAGGAAAAACCCCATATGATGGGTTTTCATACCACTGGTATCAGGGATTTGGGCTTTTTTTTTTTTCTTCTGCTTTGAATCCAAAGTTTGCAAAGCAGCAGTACATTTGCAGGAAGCTTGAAATCTGTGGCATAGACCTTCAGAACTGATAACTAGTTTAGAAAGATTTTTTTTTTTTTAATTTCACTGTCAATCATTTAAAAAATTATCTATTGGACAAGAGAAAGGAGATTAATACACAAAGGATGGAAATCATCCAGGAACAGGCAGATAATCCTTTGAGTTAATCATCTACAAAAACATCTACTAATATAATCCAGATTTCTCACCCATCCAACAGTGTTCAAGTGACATTCCACCCTGTACAGCTCAGAAAAATCCCAGACTGCCATCACTGTAAGAGGAAGAGCTGTCTCGTACCAAGATTGTATTTGATCTCCTCCTCTTTCTGTTTTTCATGAATAGATAGTGTCTGACAAGATAATAAATTATCTGCATATACTCAGTAGTAGATGTAAAGGTTTTCTTTCCATAGTGTGTTGTGTCAGTGCATAATTTGTACAGCATAACGTGCCTTATTACTCCCAAAACATAGGCCCAGAGTGCATATCAATAGGTTTCTTTTGCATATCTGTACAAGATAACAAGATTAAATATATTTAGGACATGTCTTGTCTGCACTATTCTTCAGCCTTTCCAATGGCAGAAACTCCTCAGACAGTATTTACTGGACAGTATTTTCTAAGCTCCACAGCCCCTCAGATCTCCTTTTTGTCCCAAAGTGTAACTTGAGGCATCAATCGATTACAGCTTTGTCATTTCTACCACAGACACAGGCCACTTTACATCTCCATCTCTGCAATTGTTATTATGCATTTCACAGGTCAAATTTTCTATCTACCTAATTATTCTTCTTGCTTGCTTTGAGTGAGACTGCTTTCTTGAAGAGTGGGATATGTTGCAAGACACAGCTGAGCTGCCCAGATCAGGACCTTTCAAAGCTGAGGAGACAGATTGCTCCTTGCTTTTTGCAGCTTATGTGCCTGCTTCACATTCTCAGTATGGTGTTTGCCCACTTCATAACACTGACATTTTTTTCTGATGTACATTTGTTGTCCATGACCAGCTACTGAATTATATCTTAGGACTGCAGAATATAAAAGAAGGGTAAACTACCATGAACAGTAACCCTCACAGCTTACTTGGAGAACGTGGCATGGTAACATGAAGGCTTTTAGAGTACATTGGGATCCAGAATGTCAGATGTGGGGTAGGAGAGAAAGGCAGCCAAACAAAAAAAAAAAGTAGCTACTAAGGCTACTTTAAATATTGGAATGAGATGAGGTAGGTTCAAATGGTGATCCATGTTTCTTATTGCAATGTGTTTTCAAAGGGATATAAAGGGAGACAAAATCAATGACAGCAGAGGTGGATTTTCCAGAACTCTTTGAATATGAATCCACCAAATAAGTGGCTCTGATTTCTGTGAAATCTCAGAAGTGCTCACTGTTTGTCTCACACTCTTCCTTTTCCTTTGCTTTCTCCTCTCTTTCAAAGCATCTCCCCAGTTACTCTTGCTTTTACCGTGTCATCACCCTCTGACCTTGCTGCTGTGTTTTCTTTCCAGCAAACACCTTAGCTGCTTTTGTGCTCTCTCTCTTGCTCCTACACTGCTTCTCCAGTCAAGCTTTTTCACCTCCTCTGAGCCAGTCACACTGCTGATTTTATAGCTGCTCAAGACCTCCCCCAACTTGCTCTCACAAAGCTGCAAGTCCCTCTGCCCAGCTTCCACTGCTTTGAGGCCATGCATGCTATCTACCAGGTGTGACATGTGGATTTCCATTCTTTGCTCCTGGGCTGGAAGACAGATTCTGGTGAAATCACTGTGTCCATGCACTTTCTCTTCTTGCCACGTACGCATTCTCCTTCAAAGTAACAATGCTGGGTAGCAAGAAGTTAAATATGATGCAATTTGGTGGCAATATCTTTTTCTACAATATATATAATGCTAAGATTTTGGAATGGAAAATAGGAGAGGGATGCTTACCTCTAGCAGTGGTATCATTTTTCATAGAAGCCTGAACAGTAGAGGAAGAAGAAACTGATCCCCTCCCTACACTTTGCTGGCTCAATGTCTCTGTGAAAACCATCCCAAATACTGATGCTTGCCTGCAAGTTATACTTGTGCAAGCAAATGAATTGCTGCTAAGTGTCAGTAATCTCACATGTGCAGACCTGCCACTAAGTACAGAACTGGCCAACACACACTATAAAAAATGTCACTGGAAATTAAGAAAAAGACACAAGGACAAACATCTCAGAAAACTGATTTTTAAGCACTCCTATGGAGTCCAAAGCTGAAAAAGTAAAAAGCTGACACCTAAGCTAATAAGAAGGATTCAATACTTTGGATATATATATTAAAAAAATTAATATATATAGAGAGAGAGGCAGGAGTGCATTCACACTGCATGCAGTTAGTCCCACTCCAGAGGCCATTTGCACATACAGGTTCCCTAAGTGTGCAGAGACAGCTTGCCACAGATTTAGTTGCCACTCAACAGCTGTGCCTTTCCTCACATAGATTAAGTGATATGAAACAGGAGCCTGATTCACAAAATGTCTGATTAATTTGAATTTTATAAAGTAGGAACTGTTAAAAAGTTGTTCATGACAAAGCTTTGTTATCAGTCTCCGCTATGATGATAGTGACAGTTAAAGGATTGTGCAGTCTAGAAGTATAGCAAGACCCTTCTGAAGAACAGAGAAATGGAGAAAGATTTATAAAGCTTTAGCTATGGGACATACAAGTTATGAAATGTGCACCATAAACTGTGTACTTTCCACAGACATGTTTCAGGCAGGACATATTTAATTATCCCCCATCAGCATTTAAACAAAACTGAAAACATACTGTCTTGAGACCTTTGTCAGACAAAAGATTGTGTTCAAATTTATATGGCTTGCATGATTGTTGCTTTGCACATCTGAGGCCCAAAACAGCAAACAGGCAGCATGGTGACTTGGATGAGCATGTATAACAAAAGCTCACAATGCAGCTGCTTTTGCACTAGAAGTCTTAATCAAAATAACTGACTGATCAACAGTACTTCCACTGAATTCCAATAACTTAGTGGTGTGTATTCTTAAGACCTTTTGGGAAGAGAAAAAAAAAACTATTCTTAGGCAGGTCATGCCTCATTTTCTTGTTGGAAGCAGAGAAAAAACTGCAGGCTTAAAATTTAGGAAATGACTAATGGGGTTACTGCAAATTTTTGTCATTGGTGATTTTCTTATGACTAACGACTTTGCTGTTTCTCAACCTATAGTAACACAAATTAATATCACAAGAAGAAAACATTTAAAGAAAAATGCCTATAGGAGAATTAACAAGCAAACTAAAGCAGCATACTACTAGCATACTCAAACCAGATTTGCACAAGCCATCTCAAATCTGGCTAGGATAATTTGCTAAAATGTACCCAAAAAAACCTATTTTCCTCCATTTCCTGTCCTTTTGAACTGCTTCATTCTGCTCTTGAGGAAAAAAAAAGAAAACCAAACCCTACTTTTTGACTATGCTAGGCCCTCTACGTTCTCTCTTTAACCAGCTTGCTCCCAAAGTTTCATCGTTCTTGCCAGTCACGGTCTAGATGCTTTGAGCAGTATCATTGGCATGCAGTCATCTTTCAACTGCTTCACAAATATTTTCATTCATGTTTTTGTCTTTTCTCCATTTTCTGCGATACTTCCTATTTCACAGCTTCATTTTATGGCCAAGACTTTAAATAGTGAAATGTCAAACAAGGCATGATTGTTACAGCAATTAAACACAAAAATGACCAATACGCTCATTCCCCCTTTGAAAATACATTTCAGAGATTGCTTTAATCTCTCCACAGGCAAAGGAGGCACTTGCAGTTCTAGGTATTTCTATTTTTTCCTTAAGGTGTTTTGTTTGGGTTTTTTTTTGTTCAAAGAAAATGTATTTGATATGTTCATGCCAATAAAATGACAGTGCATTTCACAAGATCAGGCAACACATTTGAGGTGAAAGCTTCAAAGAAGAAAAAGCACCTCTGGAGCCGCAGGTATAATACAGATGCAAGTGTTTGGAAGCAGAAAGCATTTCTCATTACCTACAGTTACACTGCACATAGGAAGAAAACGACTCTGTTGGGCATTGTGCAACAAAGTTGTTAATAAGTGGTCTTTCTTTACAGCCTTACTGGTCTTAATTTTTAATACAGTCAGTGTGCTTTTATCAGAGCAGTCCCATTCTGGCATGTTTAAGACAGCTATAATTTGCATTTCAGTTCACAACTACCCTGGTGATAGCAAGGTGGGTTGCATCTTTTTCTGATAGCTTATTTGGGATCTCATTTGTGCTCCACAGAGTAATGACATTATTTCCAAAGACAAATTTGTCAATCAGGAACTCCATCACCCAGAGAATATCTCCACATTGATGCTTATTTTTAAAGTATGAATAATTCCTAAAATATTACCTGAAATATACTTTTTCATTTTTCTGAGAATCTGTAATACTGCAGAAAGCACATTAACAATGTGGTTTGGAAATTTATGTCTTATAGGCTGGCTAAAAAACACTGCCCAGTTTCAGCCAGTGTTAGCCAAAAGGACACCTTTATTTCTGACTGACTTACACAATCAGACACACCAACTCTTATCCCTTGAAATAATTTTTTTTTTTTTTAAATATTTTTTCTTTTTGTCCCCCTTTTGGCTAAATTACAAGCATCTGCTTCTTTGCCTATAGCAGACCTTTTGCTGGGTAATTTTGTTCTCTTGACAATTTTGTGTAACAACAGAGAGAAACAAACCCATGAAAACTGTATATGACCTAGTTAGTGAAAAGGAGTTCTTAGACTGTAAGACTTTCCTTTATGAACATATAGAGGGTATGGTCAGAGAGGGGAACCAAGGAAGCACTTTACCAGCGGTCAAGAGTTGACGTGTGAGTAAAGAAGGAAGAGGCAACTTATCACACTTATTGGAGGTCCTGCCCAAAGACAGAGAGCTGGTAGGCATGAGAATGAAAATTTCAGAGAATTGCTTTACAGTTAATAACTAGTAATAATATAATAAAGGAGGGGCTGGGGTTTGCCAGCATGGGGAACGCAACA
>NW_008628891.1:62520-81005 GCF_000691845.1 Merops nubicus
TGTATAAGAGTACTTTGAAGCCATCCTGAGCTACAGTTGAGATAGGAGAATATATATAGCCTATTTTGAGACCTGCTTTCTCAAGAAATAATACTTGGAGACAGTTGGCTGGTTTTAATTACTCTTGTAATTACACCTGGAGGGAACAGAATTACAGGCACTGAAAATAACTCATCCCTGCCAAGGTAATCACTGTTAGCACTGCTCTGTGGGTTAGTTAATCAGGTGACTGTGCAGAGGAATGTGATGATGAGAGGGGCAAGCTCTGATGAGAGCTGGGCTCAGAAGCTAGTCTGTAATAAGCAGAGTAGACTGGACCATAATGCTCTCCTGAGCATCCCTATCATGGCAGAATGGACACTTGCAATTTGATGGCCAGAGTATCCAGAGATGATTCCTAAATTGTCTTTACATGTCAAAACTGAGGCATAGTGAAAAGTCTGGCATGCTTTCTGACCTCTCTTGGCATGTCAGGAGGACTTTTGCACATTGGGCACCCTACATGTCTCATCCACTGCTGCAGTAGGTGACATCAGTATCCATCTAAGTGACAGCATCACAAGGCGAGGTGGGAAATGTTAAGGTTACTACTAACCTATCTGCCTCTAGATAGGCACAAGGTGTGCACTGTGGCTGGACTATATGATATCTGCCTGAGTTCTCATTCAGGACTATCAAAAATCATCTCTAGTTTGTGTCCAGCCACACACTGCCATCACTACAAGATAGTTTCTTGTGGGATGGAGAGGAGACATCCCCAACGTATGCTAAGATGGCCAATATAAGGTCTCTCTAGGAAAGACACTGAGTGACTCCCCCGTGCATTATCAACCATATGAAACTCCAGTGAGGCCATTCTGGGCATGTACCACAACCAAGGTCATCTGTGGTATCTTCTCACTGCAGGGAGCAATGCAGCTAAATCTGTGCTAACAATTATGGCAGCAAATCCCTCCTACTCCTTCCCCAGTGTCACGGAGCTCATCTTGGAAAAAGGCTGGTGTCCAGATGTGATAGAGATTTGTTAGAACTGAGGCTAAGTAAGGATTGGCCTGTTTTATAAAAGTTAAAGAAGTAAGAATTGACTGACTGGATAATTGTGACATAATTCTTGTCACAGGGCTTCTTCCATAGACATTTGGTAGCATTTTGCCTGAAGCCAGTAGGCTGTGCAATTACAGTAATTTGCCTGTCGTGGTACCTAGGAGCAGCAGGTTCTCACTAGGGTGGTACTCCTACTGGCTTGCTCCTTATTGCAGAATTCAGTTCCATCAGAGATAAACACTCTGAAATGGTCAGCTTTGAAGGAAAAAATTTCAGGACGATTCCTTAGAACAAACCATCCCAATTCAAAATTTTTAAATTACCTTTTTGATTAAATCTTTTACCTAGACATTAGTAAAGCCTTTGACACTGTTTCCTACAGCGTTCTCCTGGAGAAGCTGGCTTCTCAGGGCTTGGATGGGCGTATACTTCACTGGATAAAAAGATGACTGGATGGCCAGGCCCAGAGTTGTGGTGAATGGAGATAAATCCAGTTGGAAGCTGGTGACAAGTGGCGTTCCCTAGTGCTCAGTATTTAGGCCAGTTCTGTTTAATATCTTCATCAATGATCTGGATGAGGGAACTGAGCACACCCTCAGTAAGTTTACAAACACCAAGTGGTGGTGTGTTGATCTGCTTGAAGTTAGGGAGGCTCTACAGACAGATATGTACAGGCTGGATCCGGGGTCCAAGGCCACTGGTATGAGTTTCAACAACGCCAAGTGCCAGGTTCTGCATTTGGGTCACAACAACCTCATGCAACACTACAGGCTTGAGGAAGAGTGACTGGAAATCTGCCCAGCCAGTTGGTTGACAGCTGGCTGAATGTGAGCCAGCAGAGTGCCCAGGTCACCACGGCAGCCAACAGCATCCTGGTTTTCATCAGAAATAGTGTGGCAACAGTATTAGGGAAGCGATTGTCACCTTGTACTTGACACTGTTGAGGCTGCACCCTGAGTACTATGTTCAGTTTTGGGCCTCTCACTACAAGAAGGACATGGAGATTCTGGAGTATGTCCAAAGAAAGGCAACAAAGCTGGTGAAGGGTCTAGAGCACAAGTCTTATGAGGAGTGGCTGAGGGAATTCAGGTTGTTTAGCCTGGAGAAAAGGACACTCAGAGGAGATCTCATTGCTCGCTACAGCTGCCTGAAAGGAGGCTGTAGCAAGGTGGGGGTCACTCTGTTCTCCCAAGTAACAAGTGACAGGACAAGAGGGAATGGCCTCAAGTTGTGCCAGGGGAGGTTCAGACTGGATATTAGGAAAAACTTCAGGCACTGGAACAGGCTGTCCTGGTGGAGTCACCATGCCTGGAAGTGTTTAAAAGACCTGTAGATGAGGTGCTTAGGGACATGGTTTAGTGGTGGGCTTGTCAGTGTTAGGTTAATGATTGGATGCAATGATCTTAAAGACCTTTAAACAATTCTATGATTCTATAATTTCAAAAATATACTAGTTTCAGCATATTGTTCCTCCACAGTGTTATATCTACTTACCAAAATATGAGTTTTAAGAAACTGAACTGGAAGCAGAACACTGTTCCACTGAAATTATTAATGTTTTTGCATAAGTTTCCTCCAGGGATGATTTCAAACTTTTTGAAGGGAAGGAAGTGCTTCCAATTCAGATATAAGGTAAAATTTCAGGATTTCAATTTTCTCTGTGTCGGGCTTCAGAGTCTTTCAAGAACACGTTTCTCATATGTGAGGCACAGAAGTTCACTTATTCTTCACATGGAATAGTATCCACAAGATGCTCCTTTTCTGATGTAGCTGCATGATACTGTACAAGGAAGGCAGCTGGCATGACTACCTATCTGCTTGACTAGCTATCCAGGGGTTCATCTTCTCACTAATTCCCTGTCGAGCCACATCTGACAAAGCAGATCTGCATGTAACCTATCATGGCAGTTGGTGCAGGAAGACTCTTAAGGGAGAAGAACAGCATGAATGAGAGCATCTTGGTCCATGCAGTGCAGCAGCCTGAGCAGTGCATGCATCCTGCATTGCAGACCAGAGCCAACCCCAGGTTCCGCTAAGAATCGCAAAGATAAAGGTGTATCTGACTCCTTTGTGCCAAGTACTGAACAGCAAAGCACAACATCCATGCCAGTGTTTTTAAGCCCAAGACAACAACTTTGTGTTAAACATGGAAAAATGTACCTGCCTGAGCTATCAAACAACACCACAGATATTGAAGTGTAAGTCTGAGGGAGCTTTTCATTAGGAAGTTTTACACTTACAGCCACTCTAAAGAAAAGAATTCAGAAAGGTGTTCTCAGAAAAGAAATAGGCTGTGGGTCCTAATTTTGTCTCTGTCTAGGCACAATACACATAGTGACATTGTCTATATAATGATTACCAAGCATGAAATAGAGCTCTGTAAGTTTTCCTTTGAAAATCAAGTTGGACTAAGAGCAGTCTCTTCAATAACATTTCATTTATTTTACATTCAGGATACTGTTTGAGCAGGAGGCTGCAATTAATGACTGCATTAACAGGCTTAGCACAAACAGGGTACATGTACTTTCCTCACCATTTGCAGAGCATCTGGTAGCAAAATTAACTGACCTTCTGTGATTCCTATGCATTGTCAGCGAGGGCAGTACCAGTCTGTCACTTCCCTTATGCCTTCTGAAAGACAGACCTACTTATTTGTAGTCATTAGCTTTTATTTAGAAGGCAAAAGGTAACAGTAAGATGATATTCACAGTATTCAGTACTTGATTATCAGATTTCTGCAAACTTCAGATTAAGTTTAATGTGGAAAAGACTATCAATGTCTTCATTGGTATTCATTAAATGTCAGTAGGTGGTTTTTTTATCTTTGCAGATGCTTCTTTCAAGGAGAAATATGGCATGAGAAGGCATTATTATTTTGTGAGAATCTGAAATTGTTTCTCAGCAACAACAGAATAAAGTAGACTGTAGCTCTGTAGCCATTCTTAAAGCCATATGCTCGTCTAAAATTTTAACCAATATAACAAACTTTACTGATATATACATATATCAGTCAGGTAAACAAATGATCCCAAGTCACTCTAGCCACATAAAAGCATGGAGTAACTGGAGAACCAACTTTCACTAGAGCTGATAAAAAACATTGCTGTGAAAAAGAACAATAAAGTATACCTCACTTCCAGCAACTGGATTCAAATATATCAGTGATGCATTACAGGGCAGGTAGCATCCACAGGCTGTTCCTGGGAGCATTAGGCAAACTCAAAGTTTCAGTCTCCAGCCTGAGATAAAGAAGCAGCTGATGTATTACTGGGAAATGCTTATTGGAGCACAGACAATAGCCAGAAAAGACTTTGAAGAGAAGATTAAACTTTCAAAGCTTAAATGCTTGCCATGTACAATCACTTCACTTTGTAGCTGTCAGAATGTGTTTCTCTTATTTCTGGAAGAAAAGCAAATTTCTGGGCTGTTAACTTTTGTGTCAGTTGGCCTTGAGATGTCAACTTTATTTGTTTATAATCTTTCCTGGAAGAAGAAAAAAAATTTATATACCCATCACTTTCACTGGAATACAGGCCCTCAGTTTGGCCCTCCTTCTCCTTCCAGTGACACTAGCATGGATAATGGAGTTTTAGGTCTATCTCACTCTTTGTTGTAGGGATGTTTTCTTTTTTCCCGTTTTTCTTCTTTGTTTCTTCTTGTCTTTCCTTCTTCCTTCTTAAATAGGAAAGCTACGAGTCCCTCACAGTTTCTAAAAGTACCTGATATTTTTAGAAAGACATCTACAGCTGAGAAACTCTTGACAAAATAGTAGCAGGCAGCCCTACTATTAGTGACAGTAAGGAAGACATGAATACCAAACCAACATCAGTGGCAAAACTGGAGGCAGAGGAAACTGGGAAAACCAAATTGTAGGAGGGAGTACTGTATTGCAGGATCAGAGCCTGGTGTCAGAAACAGACTGCTATTATTTTAAAAATCCTCAGGGCCTTTCTCTGAGGTCAAATGGCACAGAAAAGCCTGCATCCATATTATTAAACTCTTTTCCTCTCCAGAACAGGGTAGCACCATGCATATTGTCTATTGCAGATAGTCCCTGGGCTTGTGCTGGTTCCTGAACTACACCTGGGAGAACTTCGAAATCCATGAACTGTGAGTTGTAGTTTATTCAGGCCAACCTGTGCAAGAGACTGCTCTAAACATTTACCAACACAGACAGCCATGTTTGTGTCTACCTCAATATTGATGTAGTAAAGTTCTAGGCCAAAATTCCTGTCTCTAGCTACTAGTACATGTCTACCTATCTATCACTAGAAGAGGAGAAAACTGACAGGTGAGGAGGTGTTTCATGCTTAATATCAAATTTGCACCCCCAATATGCATAAAATTCTTTCAGCGGATCATTTCACGTACAAAATGGGAGGCACAAATTCTCTGATATCCTCTCCTTTTGTATCAATGTGATTACCGGCCACTAAGGTTGAGTGCATCTAGTCAGCAAGCAATGACACAGCCATCAGAGCTATGTTCTTTCAGATGGACTGGCAAATCACTTCTAAGAAATTTGCCAGATATTGCAGAGTGTTTCACACTCACACTTCAGTGTGGTAGTAAAAAACAGTGAAGTCTGGAAAGAGAGTGTCATAGTAGCAGGAGGAATCATAGAATTGTTTTGGTTGGAAGAGACCTGTAAGATCATCACAACCAACAGTTAACACAGCACCACCAGGTCACCACTAAACCATGTCCTTCAGCACCACATTTATACTTTAGAAGGGAGGAAATGCCTCCCTCCAGCTAGATAATTATGTGGTGCTGTACATGGGAAACATTTCTTTATTAAGAGACACCAATGTTATTCAGAGACACTGAAAGAGTAATAAGTAACTTTTGTTGATTTTTTTTTTTAAAGCATGTATGTATGAGCACATAGCAGAGGTATGAAAGGGACAAACTGGAGGCTGCTGCCTGAAGTATGGGACAGAGCCTGTGGTTTTATAATACAGCAGTTTTTGAATCAATAGGGAATGTCTTTAAAGCTCATTGTCCTTGATGCAAGCTCTTGTCTGAGTGTGATGAGGAGGTAGCACACCATGGCAGGAACTGAGCAGAAGGCAGGACAAGGGTGCCTGGAGCTGGTATGGCTGCTGGGAACTCTGCATTGTAAAACCATAGCTGAAGCTCGCTGAAGGGCAGAGACCTCTGCAGTCATCCCAGCTGCCCAGGAAAATAAAGTGTTGAAAAGTTTGCTTTTACCAAAATCTACAGAGCCAAGAAGTGTACAAAACCAACATGCTTGATGCAAAGCACAAACTGTACTAGTGCTGCCCCAGCTCTGAGGGTTGCACACAGGAAACAGAGCAAAGCTTGGCTATCCAGAAGCTGTGCTGGCTGCAGTCCTCACCAGCAGCCATCCAAACAAGTCATCCTGCCTGCCCCAGTCAGTGGAGGTTCACCTCGGTCCTCTCTCTCCATGGCCACCCTCTTCATGTCATCATTTCCCTCCCTTGTCAGCTGTTTGCCTGACACTTATGAATTGCTGCTCAACATCAGTTGACAGGTCATTCCTGAGCCTCTGAGACATCTCCCGCTTTATGCTGGCAGTTTGTACCTTTCAATGCACTCTGTACTCATTTCACTATTCATCTCATCTCTCTCCTAATCCTCCAGAGACACGTTATGTGGGGAGATTCTAAGTGGAATCTTCTGAAAAAGCACATTTAGCTGCATCCACATGGGCTTTTAACTAACATTTGGACCTTCAGACAGCCAATGTTAGATTTATTTTTTTTACCTTTTGAGCTGAAATAGCTAAAGATAGAGAAAGGCACATGGGCCAAAAGACTAAATGTCAGCAAAATGTATATGAACTGACTGGCAAACCTGGTGACAGAAAAGGGAACTGTGTTACAACATAGAAAACACGTGTGGGAATTGTGAAATGACCCTGCAAATGAACAAAACTCTTTGCCTTTCTAGCAACATCCTTCCGGAATCACAGGCAGGACAAAAAGCTATTCTGTGAAACCTATAATCAAATCTACCTCCATCCCCTAGGCAAGCAAGCTTGTCTAGCCCCAGCTTCTGCAGGGACCCTCAAGAATACTGAGATAAAATCCAGGACAGCCTTGCTTATAAATAAGCTGAAAATATTTGCACAGTAGTTGGCAAGTAACCAGCTTTTAGAATGGTTATAGACAGATAAAACTGATTATTCTCCTCTGTATGTTACTCAGAGTACTGCATCCCATTCAAGTCTCCCACATACAAGAGAGAAGTTCTTAAGTTCAGTGGCTGGAGCATATGATGCGTGGGTCTTCTGGTGACCGCTTGCCCAATATAGAATGATATCAACATTAACAGGCAGACCAGCAGCCAAACTCCTCCCTCCACTGTCATATCACACACCAGAGATCCAAAGGCCAGACAACCAGAGGGAGGAACAAGTCAATGCACTCACCCACCACAGTGGGCATGAAGAAGGGAGTGAGCCAGGCAAGGAGCCAAGCCATAGGAGACAGTCGCAGCCAGGCCATGAGCCCAGTTATATAGTAGGGACCTCAAAGACAGCTTTGTGTTCTGGCCCTGCCATCCTGGGAACTCCACTAGCCATGAAGAGTCAGGAAGCCCTTCCAATAGCCAAAATCCCCACACAACACACGCATTGTATAAGAAAACTCACCTATCAGCAGAGTCAGCTCTTATAGAGGTGGCTTCTTGCCTCACCTTCAAGTTAATGTGGAAGGTGGGGGTACCTGGTGGTGAACTCCTAATGTGTTCCCACCCAAGGCTGGTCAGACCCCAGGTGAAAACAAATCAGGAGGGTCTTTGTTACCTGGTTGTGGACATCATCCATATACTAACCCTCATTCAGGGCTGGGGGTTTTACCCTACCACTTCAGTGGGGGGAGGCTGAAGGATGGGGGCTTGCTCAGCCTGGAGATGAGAAGATTAAGGAGGGATCTTATTGCTGTCTTCAACCAAAAAGGAGGTTATAGAGAAGACAGAGCCAAGCTCTCCTCAGAGGTGCAAAGCAAAGGAAAGGAAGACAGTTATATATTGGAGAATGGGCTATTCTGACTATTCGCATAGAAAAACATCTTCATACTGAGCATGGGTAAGCACTGGCCCACATTGCTTCAAGAGACAGTGGAGTTTCCACACGTGGAGGTTTTCAGCACTCAAATTAGGAAGACCCTGAGCAACTGCTGTAACTTCAGGTTGACCTTGCTTTGAGTGGTTCAGAGGAGGTGACCTCTGAACTCACTTCTAATTTTACTTTGGGACTCTTAAGCCCAACCTGCTCGGCAGGTCTCCAATTTCCTGCCTGCCTAGCCATGCTACAGATATTAAAATTTTGATCACTTTTTGCAGCTTTTCAACCATCTGCCTTGCCTGTGCTCACCAGCCTTTCTCACAGCACTAACACTCCCCAGTCCTGTGCACCAGGCAGCATATTTCCAAAGCAGAGACCCATGTTGAGCAGAAAGAAATCCCCTCTGCCTTCAAACCCAGGGCATGGGATGAGGCTGTGGGCACAGGCCCTGGGCCACACGAAGCTGCCACCATGGGCTTGATAACAGGCTGCTCTGCCTGTACCAGCACCTGGAGGGGACCAGCTGTACACAGTAGTGGATAAAACACTCTTGTGCTTGCAGGGATCTCACAGCAAGCTGATTTAAAGCATTCAGTGGAGGTGCCTCAGGTGGGAGGCTTGCCTCCCTGCCTTCCCTGTATGTGCAGAGAAGGACAGCAGGCACCTCTGGGACAGCTAAGAGGAAATAGGAGGCAAAGATGTTCCTACCTTAGCATCTTGCCTAAGTGCTTGAGGTTTCAAGGGGTTGATTCAAGGCCTGGCATGTCCCAGCTGGCAGCTGGAGAGTGTCACTGTAATTGTACCCCTGCCCTTCAAGGTAGCTTCCTCTACAAGGACAAACCCCAAATGCTTGTGTACGTGACAGCTTGTCAGTGTGCCAGAAAACAGTTCCTCACCATGGCTTGAAGATGTTTTGGAGGGAAGGCAGCAGCAGCAGATGCTTTGACTGAAACTGCAGCTGCTTTCAAAACTCACAGCATAGACTAGGCATGTCAAAAAGTGTGAAGGTTATCTTAAAAGGTGAAGAATCAGATGTTATCTGCAATTGTGAGTTTATTTTGCAAATTTTTATTAATTAGTGTTTGTTTCAGACCTTAAACACCAGAACAGAAGAAAGAAATAAAGGGTAAAAGCAGAAAAAACACAGATTAATAAGTAATCAAAGAAGCAAATACATGAAAGACTGGGACAGGGGGCAAGAGAAGACAAAAACGACATTAAGTTAAGCATACCAGCTCGTTCAGGCAAGATCTTGCCCTGCATTAATCCCTGCAGGGTTCTATCCGCCGGCGTTTGAGCTCCCGCAGTGCCGGTGAGGAGGCACCGCCCCTGGCAGCGCGTCACGCTGCCTCGCTCTGCGCTCGGGTCACCCACTAAAAGCGGGAGCGAAATGGGAGCTACGGGGCTCACGCTGCGGCCGGAGCCGAGGGCGCCTGTTTTGGGAGGGTGTAGGCCATCACTGGTGGCAACACTGCCCAGCCCCGTGCCTGGGCAGGTGAGCCAGAGCTCCAGGGGCCGGGTGTGCAGCCATGTGGCACCTGCACTTCTCCCCGCGGCGCTGCTGGAGACAAACACCCTCCGCTGCTCCGCAAAGGGCCGGCGGGGCTGCACACAGGCTGCGCAGCTGGAGGCAGGGGTAAGGGCAGCAGCTCCTCTGTTGTCCTCGGGAAACGCAGAGGCAGAAAAATCACTGGCCATCACCAGAACAACCCCGTCGCCTTCCCCTAGCCCAGGGAGAGCCGCGCTGTGGTCCCCCGGGGATATTTACGATGCTTTCATGGAGGTGGTTTCTACTCTTTAATTCGTACTAGTCTCATGCATTGCAGTGTCCTTCTATGAGTTCGCAGTCATTCACCTTTTCAAGGAGCACTTAGATCCTCTGAGAGAAATATATTGTTGAATTGCCAGCTACTGTTATTATTACTTAGTATTTTAATTGTTAGCGTGATGCTTTAAGCTGATGAAAGTGGGATTTCCAAATAAAACCTGAGAACAGTGAATATATTGAAAAGTATATTGCATAAAAACGAATCCCACTTCAAAGGCCTTACTCCAGATTAATACAGCTATAGCTGAGAGCAGAATTTAGTCCCATGTTATTATCTCTGGAGGAAGATTAAGGCTCAAGATGCAATTAGTTTCAGTTTAGCAAAAAGGGCAGGATGGAACAAGTATGCTTCCAGTAGTGTATTTTCCATAGTAGACCAAAGAACCAGAGACTTTTTCTCTTGCTGTCTGAATTATACATATCTCAGAGTTTCATCTTAACTTTTAACAAACCAGTCATGAGAGAAACAATACCTTTGCAATTCAGATTTTTTTTTTTTTTTTTTGTATACTGAAATAATTGCCTCTATAAAATTCCTGGTTTAAACACAAGAATATTGGTATAAAAATGTTTTTAGGAATACAGTCTATGCTCTTTCTGTTTCAAAATATGTTTTACTTATATAAGCACACTGATACTGGGGATAAATGCTTTTCCTCAGATAAAGCAAATGCAATTCAAATTTTTATGTGAAATAGAGCCTAGCCATTTTCCTAGTCTTGTGTATCCCTTCAATCTGTGTGAGGAGGAGGAAGTATATGAGTCACTAGAACTGTTTTTCACTCTCAAAAAAAAGTTAGATTTAGGAGGCCTAAAAAGTGTATTTAGTTGCAATACAGTGCTGTATTCTGGCCCAGCATTTTATTCAGTTATATTCTTTGAACTTCAGGAGTTTTCTAATGCCTTAGATCCAGAATGAATTTGGTCTGTTCTTTGTTCTTTTTCTGCTATAACTGATCATCTCACAGCAGTCAATTCCTCTCTCTCCTTTGTGTCAAATCAAAATTGGAGAAAATCTTGAAATGTAAGAAAGATACTAATTATTTTGCTAATACAGACTGTACGCTGCTTTGGGCAGGGACGGGTTCATACTACAGGGTTCCTACATTTTTCAGCACTGAGTAATGACATATTTAATTGGGATCTCTACACAATACCATAATCTACATGTTATGCAATAAATGGTGGGTTTGCAAGTCATTCTGGAGGGTATTTTTTTTTTCCTTTTTGAGAACTCAATGGAATAGGCTAAAGAGAAAGTAGGAATGCTGAAAAGAAAATAAGAAAGGACATTTTGAGAAAGTTTCAGTTTAATCATAGTAAATATAATAAAGTATACTTTACTGTATGCAGCAAATCATGCTGAATTATAACTTCTTACAGGCACTGTATTCTGAGAACTGACTTTGGGCTTACTAACACAATAACTGGTTCAAAGTAGGAAAGCGATAAGGAGGAGAAGTCTTTATCAGAAGTGTTCTATTTGAAATTCAAGGCACCCTAGAGACCTGAGCTTCCCTTAGAGTCTTTAAAGCCTTCAAGGTGCCTTTTATTGAAGATAAAATTTCATCCCACTGGTCTATGGAGAACATGGAGACTATTTTCTGGAGAGAACATTTGGAAAAAATCTTCCATTTTTCTCATAAACACCTCTTTCTTATGGTAAGGGTGAGAGGAGTAAGAGCTCAACACTGCCTGTTTCACCATAGCCTCACTGATGCTACAGTTGCATCTGTGTCCCCAGGCTCTTTGGGAGCAGAGCTCACTGTTCATGTGCTGTAATGGGTTAAGGGGCCATGTGACTCTTTTCTTGGGGAATTATGAAGAAAATTGCCTGTCTTTCTGGGAATGTGAGTGAAGAAAAGAAAGACCCTGGAAAGTTGTCAGCATTCATATACATTTGTTTGCATCTCTGTTCCAAGGTGTTCAGTCATCAGCTGCTGAAAGTGGCAGCTAGTTTACAGCCCATCTGGGGAGACTGGAAGACCAGCCTCATTTGAGTTCAGTGCTAAGCTCAAGTTCTTTGATTTTTGGCATGTGTGACAGAGGTTCCAGTATATGAGTATATGAGATAGATGCAGCAAAGACATAAGATTTTGAGAATAGGTCTAGTGGGCAGCCCTGACTCTAGGCCTTGACACCATATTAACTACAGCCTTTTCCTCTATCAACATAATTATTTTATTCAACAGCCTTAACTTTTCCTTCCAAACAGGTGAAATAATACGTCTGACTGTATACAAAAATTAGAATCACTTTTCCATATCCTAAATGAGCAGGTATACCCCTTACTATATGGATTCACATTATGTGAAATCATTAGTTCTCAATTATTATTTGCTAGCTCTTCTCAAACACATTGGTGCTTTCTATTTATCTCTGTTTTAAGAAATAATCTCTTGCATAATGAAATAGAAAATAGCATAAAACAACAAAGTAATAATTTAAAACTCTTGATAACTTTAAAAGTCATCACCTATCATCATTATGGATGTAATCTTGAGAGTCTAAGGAATAGTAGTATTTATAACATTATAGTAATTTGAAGCCAGAACAAATAGTTGTGTTAAATATCCAAAGACAGAGCTTGGAAAACCAGAAGCAGTGGTCAACCAAAGGCTTTCACAGAGCTGAGAAGATTTCTAGAATTACATACATGTAGTCTGATAATCATCAGTGGAATACCTTTGTACAAAATCTAGAACCTTAGCTGTTCACAGTCCTTCACAATGTCTATTGATTAGTTACATTTGGTGCAGCTGTACCGAAGGACTGACTTGGGAGCCCATTTGGATACAGAAGAGTACACAGGATCTGTCCTGAAGAGCCTTAAAAGCTAAATAGATGTAGGGAACTGAAGATCAACAAGGTAATGCTTGAATGTCATTTAGTCCTCTTTAAGCACTTTCAAGTGGATTACACAGCAGACTAGAAAGTAAATGGAAAGAAAAAAATGATGTACGGGGTAGAGAAGGGCAGGGGAGAAAAAGGAGAGGTGTAACTGTGGAGTAACATGGATGTACAAAGTTGTGAGGAGAATGGAAGGGTTGGGCAGGCAAAGAGAACAGAGGAGGTTCATGCGTGGACAGAGGACTCCTTGTCACAGTGCAGTGGGTCCAGCGTCCTAGTGCAGCTGCAGCAAGTCCTCTGCACAGACACATGCACCAAGCCAGCGGGCTGGATGTGCCAAGGGATGTGCCTTCCACTAGCCTCATGCCTCTCTCCTCAGCCTCCCGCACCTGGCAGGGAGGAGGCCTTCAACCAAATGCAGAATGGGGGGAAGGCTGGGCCCCATGGACATGCTGGGACTTCTCCAAGTAGCAGTATCTGCACCATATCCCTGCCAAAGTCAGTCTTTGGTTTGCTCCTCTCTGCAGTCTCTCTTTGACATAGCGTGTTGCAGGAGAAGGGTAGCACCAGCAAAGCTTGAATTCCTGAGACTAGATTTGTTGGTGCAGGCAGGTGCTGGGAGTTGAGTGCACCAGCTCTTGCTTTGGCAGCCTTTGTAGATGTGTTGGCCACGTGAACTGCTTTCAGCAACGTGAAATGAACTTTCTCCTGGGCAAAACGAAGGAGGATGCATAGCAAAATGCTATTAAGAGTGGCTGGTTACTGGGGCTATCACAGGTTTTTCTCATGTCTTATGACTAAATGATTAGTTGTTACAAGTGGCTTTAATGGGACACATATTCAAGTTATCAATGTTAGCATGATATGATACAATTTTCTTCAGGACAAAATTTAAAACCTTTTACAATTATTTGCTGCAGCACTTGTGTCTTAGCTCAGGTGTTGTATGTTGCCCTCTAGTACAGAAGCTGCCCTCAGGAGCTGTGACCATCTTGCAACAGAAGTAAGAAATATTACAAATACAAATTCATTATACAGTTGGATGTTATAAGGATCAGAAATAATAAATGTGTGTTGATTAAAACATAACCCTAAGGAAAATTTAAATGTATTGCCTATATGCATTTGTGTCAGCCCGGCAATCTGAAAAATGTCCATGTCAAGTGCTAGTTTTTGAAAGATAGACTAGTATACTGACAATCCAGATTTAAATTCAGACATGGCCCTAGGTTCATGCCTGTAACTCTCATTTATGATGAACCTGAAAGAATATTGTGTTAATGAAAGCAGCGTATACACTACTGGAATAAGTGATGTGTCACAGATGGAAAATCATGGCAGGATCAGCTTGAGGTGCATATATTTTTCTAATACATTAAGCCAAGGGACTATGTACAGTACAGTTTCTCATGCCGAGGTATTTTTGACATATTTTTCCTTAGGTTTGCTTGTAAAGATAGAATAAATTGTCCTTGACATTCGTAAACATATTTCTTCTGTCAGTCCATGCCCTTTCCTCTCTATGCAATACCCCAAGGAAATTGTGCACAGGGAAGCTGTGCTTAGTATTCTGCAGCACTGAGTGCCTGAGAGCTCTGAAATGGGAAGCTCTCCTCTCCACCAAATTACTGCAGGGAAAAATAGACTTTGCTTGCTTTGAGCCTACAGATATTTGCCTTTGTGAAGTGTAACACAATTTGGGAAAACAATGCTGATGGCATTTTCATATGAATATGGTTTTCTTATATTATTGAGCAGTGAAGGAAGATGAAGAGTTGAACCATGCAGCTTATTCTAGGTAATAACATATTCCCTGACTATATTTGTCCGCATATGTATACCCCACCTGGAGTACTGTGTTTCACTCTGGGGCCCCTAGCATAAGGACATGGACCTGCATGAGCAGATCCAGAAGAGGGCCATGAAGATGATTAGGGGCCTGGAACCTCTCCCATATGAGAACAAGCTAAGAGAGTTGGGATTGTTTAGCCTTGTTGTGGTTTAGTCCCAGCTGGGAGCTGGGCACCATGTGGCTGCTCGCTCTCCCACCTCACACACCCCCTGGACAGGAAGGAGAAAAAGGAGAAAAATACAAAACCCCTTGGGCTGAGATAAGGAAAATTTAATACAACAATGCAAAAGGAACAATAAACAATAATAATAACAATATATGAAGCAAGTGATACAAAGATCACCACGTTAGCTCTGGATGGCAATGGTGGCATGACCCCAGGCAGTGAGACCCTGGACTGGGTGGCTCTTCTGTCACTGGTATGATGTCAGACATCAGATAACCTGTCATCTGGTTCCCTTGTCTTATCCTGGCTGTAGCTCTCTCCCAGCTTCTGCTTCTGATGAAAATTAACCATATCCCAGATGAACCAGGTCAAGCCAAGAGAAGAGAAGAGAAGCCTCTGGGGACCATTTATAGCAGCCTTCCGCTATTTAAAGGGGGCCCATGGGAAAGATGGATGGGGAGTCTTTATTAGGGAGTGTAGTGGTAGGATGATGGGTAATGGTTTAAAACTAAAAGAGGGTAGATTTAGATTAAATATAAGGAAGAAATTCTTTACTGTGAGGGTGGTGAGACACTGGAGAAGAGAAGGCTCTGGGACACCTTATTATGGCCTTCCTGTATCTGAAGGGAGCCTACAAGAAAGCTGGGGAGGGACTTTTTACAAGGGCTTGTAGCGATAGGACAAGGGGTAACAGGTCCAGACTGGAAGAGGGTAGATTTAGATTAGATTTAAGGAAGAAGTTCTCTTCTATGAGGTGGTGAGACACTGGAACAGGTTGCTCAGGGAAGCTGTGGACATTCCATCACTATAGATGTTCAAGACCGGGTTGGACCTGGGCCTTGCACAACCTGGTGTAGTAGGAAGTGTCTCTGCCCATGGCAGCAGGGTTGGAACTAGATGATCTTTAAAGTCCCTTCCAACCCAAATCATTCTATGATTCTGTGGCTCTATATATGCAACGTTCTTCATATATATATATATGCAAACATAAATGTGTACATTAAATAGCTTGTTACCACCAAGAAGCAAAGATCCTACTCTAGAATCTAATGACACTGTCTGCAGCCCAGCCTTCCTCCTTTTCCCACACTCACTTTACTTACAGAGCTCACTTGAGATAGAGATTGTGTATAGGTCTGATGCTAGTCCTTTGCAAATGTAAATCCATTTCAAAAATATGTTGATGTTAATCTGTCACACAGGTCTTTCCAGCAAAATTGCCTGTCAAAGTCTCCTTTGAGATTCTGCTTAACAAGAACTTAAATATTTAGGCTGAAGATGCTCTAAGACCCCTGCCTGTCATGCTGACAAATACAGTCACAGTGTTTCTTAACATTTCTCTGCCTGTCTGGATTAGTCTGCTGTCTCTAGTCTTCTATTGCATGTTTGTTTGGGGTTTTTTTTCTTTGTTTGGTGCTTTATAGAGCTCTTTGGACAAAGCAATGTTGGTCCTTATGCTTTTAGATAATGCAAATAAATAATAATAAATGAAAAGTGAATTCACTAATAATGCACTAAAACAGAAAGAGAATTGAACAGCAAAGCCTGAAGGAATTAAACTACATTAAAACAGAAGGACAAAAGAGAAAGAAACTTGTGAAAAGTACCCTGCTTTTTTTTTTTTTTTTTCCCAAAGATAGAGAATATAATCTGTTTTCTATTTGAAGAATAACAGGATTTCCAGAAGGGCTTTGCTGGCTAACTTAGACATGCTACAGTACCCGAATTCAATTATTTTTCTCTCCTTTCTAAGTAACCACTATGGCAACAAACAGGAGATTCCTAAGCAGCTGTCTACAGTGATGGTGTCCCATATTCAGGCCCTTTACACCTGGAGAAACTTTAGAATTCAGACGAGATTAGAGCACTTGCAAAATATAAGCTGCATGAAATGCAGAGGACAGACATTCTTTGCTCACAAAAAACACTGCACTGAAATATCACATGTATAGCTGAGCTGGTCCGTGCTCTGTGGTCCAGCTCATGATGCTGAATTGCAGCTAAAAAAGGCTGAAATGCTATCTTGACTTTGAGCCCACCCTTTCCTTGTTACCCCAGCCAGTGCAGAGGCAGCACACAAAGGGCAGCATGCGGTTCAGTATCTCTTCATGTATCTCTCCATTTCAAACGCGCTGAAAATGAATTCATTGATACTCAGGCAGGCAGAAGCTGGCAGCTGGAGCTCTGCAGCGAGCATGGGTGTGGCAGAGCCTGCGGGAAGTGCAGAGGTGTGAGCTGGTGGGATTGCTTCTCACAGGGGGCACGGAGTCCCCAGAGATGACTGTCGTAATGTGGAGATCAGCACTGCACATTTGCCATACGTTATCAGTTCAGATTGTGCGGAAAGTGGGACCCAAACTCTGCTCCACATAACCCAAAACACTGCATGTAAGATGCCTCTGCAAGCTCCGTTTCCATGGAAATGAACGTCAGCATTAGCTTCCTTTGGCAAAGGGAATCTGTTAGACTGCATTCAGTGAAACAGGTATTTTATCCCATTTCACTCAGGGAGATGATAAGGATTAGTTTGAAATCTGCACGTGGCATTATAAGAGCGTGATCTGATTATTCCTTTGGGGCTTTATAAGACTGAGAACTACTAGGCTGTATTACGTACGTTGAACAATACTCATTTTTGTTGAGGCTGACTAAGATGCATAGCTCTGCCAAAGCCTTATAAATCTTGTACCAAAAGGAGGACAAAATAAATTTGAACGTATCTGCCCTTAAATTAGAGTTTATGGCTGACATGGTCTTCCAAAAGTAGAATGTTTCTGATTTCAAGGAGCAAAGGAGCTGTTTCAGTTGCCCTACTGATTTTTTTAAGGATTGGATCTATTTCCCACAAATAAACTCTCTTCCTTACCACAACATTAAATTATTAAATCATCTAAGTCAAGTGAAAAGCAGACCTTTTCTGTAATGATATTAAATAATAAGTTAAACTCTCTCTCAAATGTGGAGGAAAGGTAGGATTTATATGGATTTATTCTCAATATACATTAGCAGAAACATTGCCTGATGGGTCTCTCTCCAAGCTGTCAAAGAAATGGCAAATCTCCAAGGAATACTCTGGAAAGGAAAAGTTTTTTAAAATAAACCAAAAGAGGTTTCATAGCTATTTTCAAAGCATGGTTCGATCATTGAAGTTTGACAGAATGAGTACAGTGTTTACTCTGTTTATATGTGGTAGTCTTATTTAAAGTGGTCAGTAAAACAACTAATGCAGAAAAAATGGAACAATTTTTATCAGTAGACCTGTTAACTTTTCATACTTGTAAGCACTGGAGAACCAGAATATCTGTGGGACAGGGAGGGTCATGTCATGGCCCACAAATCATTAATATGATTGGTAATTAGAAGCTCAGCTGTGATTAGTTTTCTTCTTTCTGTGAGAGAAACCTAATAAGACTTCAGATCACAGGCTGGATTTATTGAACTTGGTTTGCAGTAAAAAAAAAAAAAAAATTTTTTAGTAAAACCAAAGATAAGTTGGCCCCTGAGACAGAAAAACAATTAACCTTGTATCTAATTTTAAGTGTGTTCTTGGTTCTTTTGAGGTGAGGTCTTGACATAAAATAAGACAAGGCTGTACATTGTGCTGACTTATATCAGTTTGACTCTTGATGTTTAGGATATGTTTTTGTTGAAAATAAACAGAAACAAGGATGCATCTCCTGAAGTGCAGGAA
>NW_008628891.1:81036-116961 GCF_000691845.1 Merops nubicus
ATGCTCCAGTCAAGTCAGGAACACTGTTCCCTCCCATGACATCCTACAGGGTATGGCATCCTTATCCTCCTAGCCACATTATAATGTCCCTTCCAACCCAAAGCATTCTATGATTCTATGATTCTCAGCATCTTACAGAACTGGGCCTCTGACAAACCATGCCACCCTAGTGTGGGATTGCAACAGGTATTGAAAGAATTAATGTATTTTTCTTTTTAATGTTGAGGAAATTTCCCCACTAAGTCCAGATTTCCAGAGGCCTTCCATCTAACACTTGGATCTGTAAAGTTTTCAGTAAACCTACACAGTCTTTGCTTCATGTGATTATTCTTTCCCTTGCAAACCTCAGAGTATATAATAAACCTAAAATCCTTTAAAACGCATCCATCAGTCTGAAGCAAATACATAGAAAAAAACAAGCATTGAAAAAATTCCACAAGAAACAAAATCCTTTCTAACACAAACGAGGTGATGAGTGTCTTAGTCTAACAAAGCTAATTCCACTGAGGCATAACCTGATCTCCTACCCTGCAAGGATATACTGTTTATAACCTGCTCTTTTAAGTCAGTTCCTGATCAAATCCATCCCAGTTCATTAAAAATCCATCCCAGTTCATTAAAAATTATTCTACAAGAGTAGCTAATAAAAGAACTAATTGGGACACAGGCCAACACCTCCCAGCTTCTTGATAAATTTTTGACATTTTAGTACATTTAATTAAGTATATGTGCTGGTGTTATGCTGTGAAATAAATTGTTCAGTAAAGATATGGAATACATTTCAGAACTCTTTTTGAGGAGGTGACAGACCTTTATTTCAATTTGAAACAGATGGACAAAGTCCTCTTAAAGTTCTGTTCTTGATCAAATGCAATAAATTTTGGAAGCTTCTCTCCTCTTGGTCTCATAATCCTGCAAAATCTTCTTCCTGATTCTCAAGATTTTTATATTTCATTCTGTAACAGAAGCATAAGGTTATTTTTTTTTTCTTGAATTAGTTTTATTTCATTAGTGATACTGTGAGCAGAGATCTGAAAATGAGAACAAATTCTGCAAATACATTGGTTTTCTGTTTTGTTTCCAGGATCACATCCCAATTTAATTTCTCCTCTATTTCCCGGTGTCTGGGATGAAGAGTTTAATTTCATGGTATTTGCTGAAAACTTTGTTCCCATTGCCACTTAGGTCAATAGAAGTTCTGCAGGTGACCTCTGTGCAAGCAGACTCAGCCTGGGCCACAGATAAGTGTGGGCAATGGGACAGATCATGTACAGAAAATAGGAGGGGCATAAAACTGCTAAGGACATCACAATATAGGTAGGGATCTTGCTCATATCCTTTTAATCCACACTTGTTGCTTGATATTCCAGTGGCACTTCCAACCAACACAGCTGAAGTTTGGGCTAAAGCTTGAACTGGGAATTCACTTGGACGAGTAAATCAACCACTTCATAGCAGTAAGAGATGTGTCCAATGCCTGGCATGATCTGGCAGGATGCTCATGCCTTCCCACTGTTCACTTCTTAAAAGCCAGCAGAAGAAACAGGGCATTCTGTATGGAATGTAGCAAGATGGAAGCAACAAACAGTTCAGGCCAAGGCAACACAAAGACTTACTTAGGCATGCTGCAAGTTCTTCACGCTGCAAGGACTTCAGCTGCACCTGAGGTCTGCAAAGTGGCTCTGTGTATCCAGGTGTAATCCAAAGAGCAGGTTGCTCACTCCAGCTAATTTTCCACACTGTTGTAGTCTGAAGACCGTTGTCATATAATAAATATTTCCTGAATTTGATCGACTAATTGATTTCAGCCTATTTCCATTTCAGTCTGTATATTTTGACCGTAAAGCCATCACAGGTGTTTCTTTTTGTTTGACCTTCTCAGCTGAAGAGCCAGTCAGTGGGACTGACTTCCATTTCACCCTTGTGGACTGGATCTCAGTCTGCCTCCTTGCCTCCACACTGTGTGCTTGTACTTTAGAATAAGTTGGAAGAACAATTTGGAAAGATGTTTCTGTGATTCTGTGTCTGCATATATCTTTTTCATACTGCCAAAAAATGCTATTTCATGTCCAGCATTGCCTGCAGCATACTTTTTACAGACATGTAAGTCAAAAAAAGGAAGTTCAGTGATATTTAAAACAGAGCTTCATACTTCATATATCAAAGTTTTAAGCATTCTTAAGTGTTTCTATTCTGAACAAGGATAACTGACTGGAATTATTATATCAAAACTTCTAATGAAACAATTAAAGGAAGAAACAAAAATTACGGGTTTGAGATACATTCAGCTGTTGACTGTTATCTGTGTCCACTACCATGCTAAAAATCCCAGACAACAGCAACAAAATTTAGGTTAAGGAAGAAGATAAAGCGATTAGTGTCCGATCAGGCATCTATAAACAAGTAATGTAAAAAAAGCTTTTTGCTCATAAAGCCTAATTACTTTGGGATAAAATCCTTCTTTGCACACAGAAGGACAGATCATGTGCTAGCTCTAATTTATGCTGATCCTTATATATTGTACAGTAGGGATCTGGCTTATCCCTTGGCTGTCTCTATGTGACATGCAATTTTTCACAGTGCTTCCCAGTAATTTTCAGAAACAAGGAGTAATTCAGCATGGAGAACAATGGCAAGCAAGACATGGTGAGTTGTGCCTGCTCATGGCAATGCGGTTATGTTATCTTCCAGCAATATGAGTACTACTTGCTCTTGTAACAGCTGTAAAGTGGAAAATAATTTCTGCCTTTTCTTTCACAATAAGCCATATTTTCCTTCTAAAGTGATTTCTATCTTCCATTATTTCTTCTGTATCAACGTAGTAATTCATTAAGGAGATGAAGCTACGTAACTCCATGTATGGCAGTTAGCATATTTACTCCATCAAATAAAAAATGTTTCTTCGTTAATTTTATGTTTATGATCTCTCTGTAAGTACTGCAAAATCCTCGTTTGATATTGCTGATACAGTAAGCATGGCTATTTTTGGTATATGTTCATATTTCAAGATTAGCAGGGGAAATTTTTTTTAATATAGCAGTTACTATAGTGACAGTGACAGTTTCAGAAAGGAAAGATGGTATTGTGATAAAGATATTGTACTGAGATTCAGCTCAAATTGTCAGGGACTCTTCAGAGTAGGTAACTTACATCTTTTTATTTCCAGTATTTTTTATTTTTTAATGTTGTGGCAGTGCTCTGGTGAATAAGTTGTTGACCTGAACTGCAGGAGTAGAGCTGTCTGAGAGTTGTTCTTTCATTCTGCAGAAGTCTTCCACGTTTAAAAAATATTCTTACTCTGTATCGAAACAAGACCCAATTTCTCAAAAGCTATTTTGTGTAAGTAAAATAAACCATCCCAGCAAAGTCTAATGCTGAAGACCTATGTTTTGTACAGAAGGAGAACTTGATACCTGTTCCAGAAAGGCTAATACTGCTACAGGGTTGAGGAAGTTCTGTGTTTTCCCTCATTTTGAAAAGGAATTTCATTCTGTATTTGAGGAAAACAAAACAACAAAAAAAGCAACACCCAAACTTTTTCTGGCAAGAAATTTGTCATGAGTGGTATGTTTCTATGAGAAGTTGAGTTTCTAATGAATTTGCACTTTTTCAAAGACTTATTTTTAAAACAAAAACAAACTGCTGTAGCCTACACCACTATGCTGGTCAGTTTACACATATCTAAATAAAATAAGAAAGAGAATTGATCTGTATTGATTTCCTGAAGTCTATGCATGTAATTCTACAACTTATGAGGCTGAGCTCCAATTCAGTCTTGGTCAGAACATGCCTGTTGACATGCCAGCTTTTCATCCATAACTTTGAAGCTATAGAAAGCCTGTCCTTATAGTAATAGTCAAATATTCTCCTCGTGCTTGGCCAAGATGCAAATATGGAGTTCTGTAGTCCAAACCTCTCCAACACACACCATATAAGGGGGCACAATGAATTGTTAGTGTCCAGAGTAGCCACAGTATTATCGGTGGTGGCCCAGGTGGTCCATTCTTGCTTCTAATGCCAGTAATACACTTGTTTTAAACTGTGATAGAGCCTTTGACACCTTAGATTTACTGGTACATATGGAATCATCCATGACTGTTGGCAGCTGAAATATTCATTGCTGAAGTCCCAGTGACAGTTGAGACAAGGTTCAGGCCACTGATCTTTACTCCACTTCAGTAGCTGATTGCCAGCTTAGGGTCGGTAACTAGGTACATGAAATATTGCTGTCTATGGTCTCCACGTGTAACTACCAGTGGAGAACAGCCTAGCATAGGAGCGCAGGATGCTGGTCACCAGCTGCAACTAGCCAGCACCAGAAGTCACTGATTTTTTATTTGTCTCCCAAACAAGACCAGCATCCAACTGAGTGAGCTGGCAGTGAAGTTTTAAGACCAGAATGTTTCCCAGTTATAGCTGAGGAACAGGTTTCTTGTTTCTTCACCTCTTAGCCTGCGAGTACTTCAAGGAAAAGTGTATCGGCTCAGCTTACACCACCATGTTGTCCACTGAACTGTTTCACATTGCCCTGGAGGGACTGGTAGTGTCATCATAACCAATTACTGCATTTCAGGAAGCAATCACAGGGAAGTTTTCTAGATTATCTCTTTACTGAGGTCTTTAGGATAAAACTTCTGTCCATTCCCTGTGCACTCCCACAGCAAGAACAGTAGGTTCCAGAGTGTCATTAGGCCACATGGTAATTTTCTATTAATACCACTGTATCCAGAAACTTCAGGATCTCCTATGACAGGGGTGTTGGTCTTTGGCAACACAAAAAGCTTACTTCCCACTTCTTTTTTTTCACCTTGTGGCTTTAGTAACCTTTGTTCTAAAAGGAGAATGATGATAGACTCTCCTCTAATGCAGGATAATGAAACTTGATTTCATTACTGCCACACAGTGTTACTGGAGTGGTGTGATGACAATACTGTTATGTCTTATTTGGAGGTGATTTGGCTCATGTGGACAGCATTGGCATTATCTGCCTTTTGGCATGGAGCTGAAAGGACTAAAAAGCTGATTATGCTGAAGTGTTTGAAGAAGGGATTCAGAACACAGCCCTGAGAGCATTATAATCCTGCTCAAGCACAATGTGACTTAAAAGCCCACTGTTTCATTTCAGTTGTTTCCTTCATGTGCCTGGAAGCCTTCTCTATCCTTCAGGCCAAAGTGTACTTCTTATTTTGGAAAAGGTGATATGAGGTCTGAAAGAAGTATTGTTCTCACCTGAGCTTACTCCACAAATTAGCTTTTCAAAGGGCTACAGAATCAGAGCAAGTTCCTGTTGGTTCCACTGGCAAGGAGTAAAACAAGTATTCAGATTTTGAGAATATAATTCCATCTGAGCTGGTTCTTGAGCGAGATCTGTAATGTTTAGTAAGATGGGTTCAAACGGGTCACATTACCTTGGGTCAGCTGGTTCACAGTGGGACCCTGTTCTGGATACAAGCTCTGCAATCCATCAACAGAGGAAGATGAATGCTTGAAATGGTCAGCTACTCTATAACAGACTAGTAATAATCTGTTATATGGGGGAAGTGAGGGTCACAGTAGGAGGAAAGTGGTGAAGATTATTTTTGGTACAGTGGTTTTTAGAAACCTGTGTCATCTTTAAGACCCTAGAACTATGGGCCTGGTAAAACACACATCCAGATACCATCTTGCCCTGAAGACCTTGTCTGCTTTAAGTCCCTTGTCCCTTATGGTAAAGGTAAGGGTGTAAGACAAACACCCTAAAGCCCAAGCTTTATGCTCTGTCACTGAAAGCACCATCTTATTGTCATTAGTGCTCCATAGTGTGCTCTTGGGGAATCCAGTGAAGAAGCTTAGGGTTGCTCCTTGAACTACCACCTCCTCTCACTGCTAAATAGGGTCGTGGGAGATGTTCAAAGGCAGCAGAGGAGCTGGGGTCTAAGCTCCAGTTGTTGATTTTCTCAGTGTTTTCATTCACTTGCCTTTTGTTATATTAGCATCCTTTGGATCATTATACTTACCTGAGAGGGTGTCATGTAAAATGGTGTGCAGAAGGATTGAATTATTTCTTTTCTGAAAGATTCCAGGACATTGTTTCAAGCAAAATCCTTTCCTGGGTTCTCTGTTATCCTAGAGAGTCTTTCTGAAAATTTCTGCTTTGCCATGCATGCAAGGCCATGGCACAGGCTGAGGAGACCATCAGGTCACTCACGTCAGTGGCACTATTGCCTCTCTCTGCAGAAAGAGCTGTTACAGTGCTTGTGCACTCCCAGGGCCAGGCCAGGAGGAAAGATGGGATGAAAAGTGGTGAGGTGGGAGAAGACTCAGGCAAATGCAGCTGGGAAAGATTTACTACGCAGTAATCTGGGTGCTTCCCAGGTTACTGAAGAGATTTGTATGCCAAAAATATACATCTAACAGGGTCAGGAAGCACCTGATACCCCTGTTTCACAGGCTGGTCATTATTAGAGCTATTGTGAGCCCAGCTACTGTACTCAAAGCAAAATAATGAGAAGAAAAAATACTTATATAAATTTTATTTGAATTTTGCAAAGTCTGTGGTAATTGTCATAGAATTGTTCTTTTTGATATCTCCCAGCTGTGTAAAGAAGGTCTGGGATGATTTTTGTTTTGTTTCTGATCTTAGACACCAGGACTACCAGTTCTGATCCAAGTTCCCAGTCCTGTGCCTGCATTTCATCCAGCAATACTAAACTGAATGAAAATACATGAGGACTCTTGGGAGCAGGGATAGGATTGGATCTTAACCAACAGGACAGAGACTTAAGCATGGTTAAGTCAGCACTCCTCTTGTTTAGGCTCTTTTTACCTCTTCACGTGTTGCATTCCTATCTGCACAGTGGCTTAGCTTAAAAATGGAGCTGGAGAATAACCCCACTGCAATTGTATCATTAGAGCCACCACCCACAGTTGGGAGGTGGATTGGAAATATTTAGGTTGAGGAATGATTAGAACAGAGCTCTCTCCAGACCAAATATTTATCCTACCAGGCTGTTATTGCTGCCTCCTATCCTCTAATTTATTCCTAGTTTGGCACCTATTCCCCCAAGAGATCAAAGAAGAACCTGTTCAGACACAGCCTGTGCCTGGGGTTTCCTGTGTGTTAGTCCTTGGCATCTCCCTGCACAGCATTAAGGATCACTCCATCGTGGAAGTTCTTCAGCACTGTACAGAGTTAGGAGAAGGAGCTAAAGATGTCATCTGAGGTAGCTCTGTATTTGTTGCACTGAAGTATTTGTCTGTTATTCATTTCAACATGTGAATTGGAAGGTGAGGGTTGCATTCATCTCACCCACGTTAGACCATCTGGAAGATAGATGTTTGGTCCTGACTAATCATTTCAGCTCTCTCTCTGTGTAGTGATGGCACATAGGTACCTCCAGGGATCAGTTCTTCTCATGTAGCTCAGATACCTGCTTTAGTGTGATCTCAATCTGTCTCCCTGCAGTGATTTCTTAGGGAGCCGTCATCTTTAATTCGGACTGGATCTCCACTTTTAGGTGGGTTAAGGTGAGTGGAGTAGCATTCATTTCTAGAGTACTCCATCAGAATATGGCCCATTGTAGTCCATGCATAATCCAGAGTGGACAGAATTCAGTGCCTACCATCTACCAGATCGACAATGCACAGATGCTAGTTTTTCTAAGGAGCTTTCAGGTAAAAATTCTTCAGAACTGATTTCATACAGATATTGGATAATAAAGTACTGAGCCCTGCCAGCATATTCATATTCAGCTTAGAAGGGAATGGAAAGGAAATGGAGAAGATGGTGGTCCTGGATCTACACATAAGCCCACTCGGCACAAAAGGCAGACTCTCCCAAAGGAGAAAAGATGTAGTTGTGGCTTTTGCAGTGCTTGAAGTTTCAAAGAGGGTATTTTCCAACACTTTCCAGACATAACTATGCATCTATACATATGTAGGACACTGAAAGAATGCAATGATTTACTCAAGGGCAAAATGATACCTCACTTGCATAAGCTGTTCATCCCTTAGGCATTGTAAGATTATGCTGTCTTCTCCACTGAAGCCTCACTTGTGGCATTTAAGCAGATCTAATACACTTGCTGTTACACAAACACAGGGAGTTACAGTACCATAAAGATGCAAAGAAGGCTGCTTAAAGCAGAGAGATCTTATCATATTAGGAACAGTTAGATTTACTGCAGTTTATCTCTTTGGATAGTATTTAATATTATTAAGAGATAGTTTTCATAGCTTTAAAGGATATGCAAAGGTACTTTAATGTTTTAAATGTCTGAGGGTGAGGGGATCAAGCATGTAGTTTGTGTAGAAACTGTTGCTCTCAGATGTCTCTTCTAATTATAACACAATGTTTTTAAGAATTCTGATGTTTGAGACTGGGAAGTTTGTCTATTAACAAGCTTTATTATCTCAAAATTGGAGCTAATGACCCAAATCCTCTTCTGATACCTGAAGGGCAAAAGCATAATTCAAGAACAGTTTGCCATGGTGGCTGTAAGCCATGTCAGTGCTGCTTGGTCCTAGACCAGCTGTATGATGATCTACTTTCCAGTTTCAACACTGTAGCCTCAGGGCTGCTCTTGCTTGTACCAGTTTCCCAAATGCCCAGTATTGCTGCTGCAATTCCTGAGAGCACAGGGAGACACGTGGGAGGCATGGGTGGGAAAGGTGCCCTCACCAGAAAAGCCCACATTCTGGAGCACTCCTACAAGACCTCTGCAAAGTAGCAAAGTCACCTCTTGAATTAGACTGGCAAAAGTTGTTCAGATTTTTCAGGTTTTTCATCTTGTTTTTGGAGTGCCTCCAGAGGCTTTTTGTATTAATTTTTTTGTAACAGTATTGTGCATTGTATATTTTGTGCACAGAGAGGTTGTACTAATTCATATTGATCACTTCATATTGTGTCCCATTGTGATGGGGAAGCCGGGATATAAATAGTTTTCAACTTTTTTTTTTTTTTTTTTAATATTGTATATCTGAGATACCTTTACAATGTTGCTGTAATGTAACTTTTAAATAAAATCATAGATATGAAGTTTTTACTTTCCTTTTCCCAACCTCTCTTTTTTTCTTTGGCATTAATCGTTGATTAATTTAGTTCTCCGCATTTTTCGACAAGAGGTAAAATGATTGTTCTGTCTTCAGAGAGGATGGGCCCTGAAAAATCTTAATGGTCCTGTGCACGTATCAGTGATGGTAATGCAGGTCTTGGAACAGGCCATGTATGTAATTGAAGTGTAGATGGGAGGTATTTAATGCAGTGTAGAAAAATTTATTGCTTTTAGTAGTCTACGAAGTAACTTTTTATTAGAACTGTGTGGTACATTTTTCAATAAATGACAGTTTATCAAATGCAAATGTTTCACAAAGATGTGTCAACACAATTTTAAACAGAAAAGAGAGAGAGAAAGAGAAATATATTAGCAGCACGGTCACTAAAGTACTGGCCTTAGGAAATGGGAGGCACCCAGCCAAGGCCTTTCAATTTCTTCATGATTATCTGTGTTAAAGAACTTCTCACTGCATGTAGATCTAGATTCGAAGCTTTGTCTCATATTCTGGGCAACATCCTAAACATTTAGACTTCCAGCTCCTTGCTGGTATTGTCAATATTTTCACTCAATTATGCTTTAATGAATCTCTTTGAAATGTTTTAATTTCAAAATCATAGCCAAAATCCTGCTGATGTTACTTCTATGTGTCATCAGATAATCTTATATTGAACTACAGATCTTGAACCACAAAGCGCTTAATAACTTCTTTGAAAAATGAACTACAATATATACACATACATGCATGCGTTTCCTCTCTTGCTTTAGGCTTTAATTGTGTTTATGAATGTCCCCTAATAGTCACTGCATGAACCTCTATTAGTAAAGGTTCTGCTCCAGATCACACAGAACACGTGGGAAACTTCCGCAATAGAATTGAGCAATTTATATGAAGACTAATACTCGTGTCTAAATCTTGGCAGTTGCCTTTTAATCACATTTGGGGGAAAAAAAAAAATCCACAGGATGAGAAAAGGGGTTAATGACACATCTTCCCTGGAAACAGCTTGGACAAACATGGTGCACTATATAATTTCATTTTTAAAAAACAGATTTATAGATTATATCTTACTGAATCAATTATTCCTGTAAATATAGAGAAAATAACTGTCTTTCTAACAAGAAGCATCTGTGTTTTTCCAATGCTGTTAAAATTTGAATTAATACTAAAAGGAAGAAAAAATGGAGGGAGTAAGTGGATTATAGGCATTACTTGTTCCAAATTACATAATTCCACCACAGGCTCCGCACTAAGTATTTATGGTAAAATGATACTTCAGCTTTAAACTATTATTGCTGAATTCATATTTACTGTAAACTCTTCTCTATGGAATTGGTAATCACTCCCATGAACAAAAGACAGAAGCAAAACTCAACATGAATAAAAAGCTTTTAGTTTCAAAATGTGATTCATTAAATCTCAGCTCTGCTCATCACAGGTTTCTTTCATGGAGGTGATGGCCAATAGGGACCACTATAATCAGTTGGTCTGACCTTCTCTGTCTGCAGACTTCCTCAGTAGCTGGATTAAAGCACATTTTGCAGGAAGATGCATAATAATTTCTTGTAGACCTAAGACTATGATGAACTTACAACCTTCTGATACCTTCACAGCCAGGAAATTCCATCTCATTTTGGGGCTCAAAGTTGTTTTTTTCCCTGTTTATCTTCTGTTCCAGCTACTGGATGTTCCAATACCTTTGCCTGCAAAGCTGGAAAACCCACCCCTATGTGAACAGAAGCTTTGTTTATGGATCAGATCTTTAAAAAAGCCAGTAGTGCTCCTCTGTCTCCGTATCATAAATCGTGTCTTCTACAACTTGAATTATTCATGGGCCATTTTGTACGCTCTACAGTTTCCACATCACTACTCAAATGGGACTGTCAAGAGTCAGAAACAGGGTTCTAGTAATCACAGAATCTCAGAATGGTAGGGGTTGGAAGGGTCCTCTGGAGATCATCTAGTCCACCTCCCCTGCTCAAGCAGGGTCTCCTAGGCCAGGTTGGACAGGAACAAGTCCAGGCAGGTGAAGTGCAGGGGTTTAAACCCCCAGCCCTGAATGAGGGTTGGCATATGGATGATGTCCACAACCAGGCAAGAAAGACCCTCCTGACTGGTTTTCACCCAGGGTCTGGCCAGCCTTGGGTAGGAACTGATTAGGAGATCACCATCAGGTGCCCTTGCCTTCCACATTAACTTGGAGGTGGGGCAAGAAGCCACCTCTATAAGAACTGACTCTGTTTGTAGTGGGTCTTGGCAGGTCTTCTTATACAGTGCATGTGTTGTGTGGGGATTTTGGCTATTGGAAGGGCTTCCTGGCTCTTCATAGGAAGTGGAGTTCCCATGATGGTGGGGTAAGATCATGAGTCTCTCCCTGGAAAACTACTACATGATTGGACTCATTGCCTGGCTGATTCCATCTCCCATGGTGTGGTTCCTGATTCAGCTTGCTCCCTTCTTAACAGAAAATGCTGTGCGTGAGTGCATTCACTTTTTCCTTCTTCTGGTTGGCTGGCATTTTGAATCATTGTTGTATGATGTGGTAGTGGAGGGAGGAGTTTGACTGCTGGTCTGCCTGTTAATGATAATATTATTCTACATCAGGCAAGTGGTCAGCAGAAGAGCAGCTTTTGAAAGTCTCCAGAGAAGGAGACTCCACAAACTCTCTGAGAAGCCTGTTTGAGTTCTCTGTCACCCTCAACAGCAGTTTTTCCTGATGTTGAGGTGGAACTTTGTGTTCCAGTTTGTGTCCATTGCCACTTGTCCTATCACTAGGCACCACTGAAAAGAGGCTGGCCCCATTCTCTTGACACCTGCTCTTTAGGTATTTATAAGCCTTGATAAGATCCCCTTCTCTTCTCCAGGCTAAACAGCCCAAGGTCTCTCAGCCTTTTATCATCAGAGGGATGCTCTAGTCCTTTATTCATCTTTGTAGCCCTTTGTTGGACTCTTTCCAATAGTCTTTGTTTCCTTTGAACTAGGGAGCACAGACTGGACTCAGTACTCCAGATGTGGCCTCAGTAGGGCAGAGTACAGGGGGATGAGAACCTCCCTCAACCTGGATCCCAGCAGTGCTGTGTTTGGAGGCAAAGTGCTTTCCCAGCTTGTTCTAGTAATATCCTTGGTGCAAATGTGAGCATCTTATTTAAATCCACGGCCACAACATTGAAACAAGTCAGTGAAAAGGCACTTGGGTTTTTCTAGTGACTACTTCAACAAGTTTCTTGCCCTGTAAGCAGAGCTGGTATTCGTTTTACCTAAATACACTACATAGTGGTTTCCTGCATTAGAATACATTTTGCTGGACTGTGATAAATAACTTTTCTTTGATCTCATCATGTACTGCCTCACCCATCTTGGTGGTATCTTTATTCTATGAATATGAACCATATGTTCTATGGTTTGTTGATAAAACCATCTAATAATGTTGGAAGAAACACTTCTAGCAGGTTTCAGGAAGCTCTCGCTGTACTTTTAGCAGTCTGTGCTCCTGTCAGCATTTGTAGAAGTTTAAGCAAATTTTAGCTTCCTCTTGACTTGCCTACATAAAGGTGACAGATGGGTTGGAATCTTTGAACCTACCTTAATAAGTAGCTTAGATATTCTCAGGTAAGGATATAAACTACAGAAGGTTTGTTTAAATTCTTACCTGAATGCAAGTTTCAGCAATATAGCTATTGCCTCTGGAGGAAAAACATGTGAGCAAAAGTCCAGGGAATGGTACTATAACCTGACTGCCTTTACATCATTTAAATTTCCAAATACTGTTAGACATAATTGAATATTTTCACATTGTATTTACATATCTACAATTATCTTTTAAAAGTCTGTTAGGACCTTGTATACTGTGAAGACTGTAGAAGAGTTAAGATAAAAACTGTGAGCATTGTTGTACCCATTTAAATAATTTTCAAATACTGTCAGAGACATAATTGAATATTTTCACATTGTATTTACATATCTACAATTACCTTTTAAAAGTCTGTTAGGACCTTGTATACTGTGAAGACTGTAGAAGAGTTAAGATAAAAACTGTGAGCATTGTTGTACCCTTTTGGACAAGGGCAGTTGTACCAGGATGACTTAAGGAAATGAATTTAGAAAAAAAAAAAGTATTGATGAAGATGAAATGCAGAAGGAAGAACAATAAAAGAGGGACCCTTTAAAATGAGTAGTATTTAAACTTTCCAGAACATGAAAGAGACAGTAAATGGTCAGTGTCATCAAAATGAAGATGGGGTAGGGTGTCTGTGGTATCATAAAGAAGCATATGAATCGGGCAAGACGCTTTCACAAACCATCATGTACAAGGGTGGAGGAGGAGGATGAAACTGTAAGAACAGCTGAAAACTCAGGCTCATGAAGGACAGAGAATTCAGTTTGTTGGGAGGAGCTTTGGAAAAGCCTGTAGGAAAAGATGGAGTACCCTTTGAGTGGGGTAAGGACAGACACTGATACAAACAGCAGTACCCACTTCTGTGAGGAGGAGCAGAACATGGAGAGGGTACCCAGTAAGAACAGTATTTAACTCACGATGTTGTGGGGAAGCCCAAGAGATGCAAGGAGCATTACAATTTATTGTACATGGAGTATGCTACTGTTGAACTTCAGACCCTTGCCACGATGCATGTGCAAACAGCTGTGCACTGTCCTGCAGTGATCGATCAGATTTAGAATAACAACATCTTCTCTAGCATGCCACTTCTCCATGTTGCAGGTCTTACCAGGAATTGGGGAAAATTTCTCATGGGGGAAGACGGCAGAGTACTGCTATGAGAAAGTGCACTGACTTATCAAACAGCCAAAGGAAACAGGTGCACGATGGGTGGTGGGAAAGAAAATGTGAACAAGGATCCAACCTAATTTAAATGCTTCCTGGAGTACCTCTGCAGTCTACTTTAGGAAAGTTTAGGCTATTCTTCACGTGTACTACATAAGCTAAAACCTACCTCTCTAATATTTTGTGCTACACATTAACAAAAGGGCAGGATTTAAACAAGATGTTGTCCTTGAGGCAGTGATTTTTTTTCAGCCAGAAATGCAGGAACTGGCTTCTCCTTCCCTTTAATACAGAAGATTCACCACCAGCACAGAAGCCTGTGAGGCATTTTCTTCCTTTACCTCTAATGACACAGATGCCTAAAGTTCTTAGCCTGAAAACCTGAATTTACCTCTGTTTCTTTCTCCATGTAGGATGAATGATTCATTCTGTTCTCTGACGATGTTTCCAACTGTAAAACTGTTACATAAAGGCATTCAGGCCTTCTGCTTTTTATTCAGCTTTGGGAATTTCACATGCTTGCCACCAAGACCTGGGTAGAGTGAACCTTCAGGATGATTTTGAGTCAAGTACCAGCAATGCACACTGAGCATTTTTTTTTTAATTTGTGCTATTTTTTTCTTAATACTGCACCTTCTGATATTTAAGTCATCCTACGTCAAAATTCAACATGTTTAAGCTAAATACTATTTCATCTTGTCAATGAAAAGTCATTTTATATCAGCATGACATTTAATCAGTCCCAGTTCAAGAAGACCCTCTTGTCTGGGAGGAAACTGGCACATCTGTTTAAATCACAAGACCACCAATGGGAAGAATGTACACAGGTTTAACTAATGAATAGGAATGCACCACCCTGGGAATAGCTTACTTCCCAAAATAATAAGATTTATTCTTCTTCTTGTTGTCTATTTTTAAAAACAGAAGTGCATCCACTTCTTTTAATTGTGAAGTTTTGTCCGAATTATCTTCCTGGTTCTCACCAATATTTTTATTCTTACCTGCGAGTTCTATGCCTGTCTACATATTCAAAGGTACTTAAATATGTATCTTCTGACTAGGCAGGCCCCACACACAGGCAGCATCTGCTCAACACAGTGAGTCTTTGCAGAGCTCAGGGTTTACCAGTGTAGAGGTGGGGAATCAGCAGCCGAGGTCGTCTTTTGCTTCCTGAGCCAAGTTTCCTTTTTAATGCACTAGGGTGGTACTTTGCTCCTATCACAACAATGAGCCATTCCTGACAACAGTTTCCAGCAGGTGAATTTTCCTAGTTTACCTTATTTTGAGTTTGGAAAACTGATAATTTAGGATATGCTGAGATGGTATACCTGATGCTTTCTACTATTGCCTCTGAAGCAGGAGGAGGAAAAAAAAAGCCATGAGTAATGGAAAACACTATTAAATTTAAGAAGTGTTATTAATATATTTATATGAAGTCAAGCAGGTAGTTCAGTGCACTGTAAACTGTTATTGCAACAGATTAAAGGCACCCGTCACAGCATTCTAGATATCATGCTATTCTCTGCCAATGTGTTATTAAATAGCATTATATATATGAAAAATGGGTTCTCTAGGCATAAAAATGCTTTGTTTTGTTTGGGGAGGAGGGGATATGCAGCAAAACAGCACTATTGGGCCATATTTTTAGCTGCTGCAAATTAACATAGCTCCACTGGGAGTAGTGCCAGGAATTTTAAATGAATGCTGAACTTACAGTAGAATCAGCTACTGTGGTACTTTAATGATATGGAAGGCTGGGGTATAGGAAACATTTCAAAGAAAGCATAATAGATTATCTAGGGATAAGCTTTGCTTCAGTGCCAGGTGAACTGAATAAAATATTTCAAGCTGTGAAATATTGAATGTCTGTAACATGTTTCAGTACTGGCATTATAAATGCCCTACAGAGGAAAAGCTAGTGCATACAAGAAACATACCTTTCTGATACAGTAGAATTCCCTGTTTGCAAACTCTGAAGAAATGGTTAAAATCCCTGTTGTTTATAATCAGCATGGGGATTTGCATATTCTTTAATGAAATCCCTGTGAAATAAGCCATATGGTCATTATACTGTGGTTTGAAGCAAGAGGAAAAGTACTGTCCTGAATCAGAAATCAGGTAAGAGGCATAAGATGAAACAGTTAACAGATTTCTTTTTTCAGATAAAATTTGTTTTAAGTAATATTAGAAAAATAGTTTGAAGCCATAACATTTTAAAAAGGCTAAGAAGTGAATTGCAATTCACATTAAAAGAAAGGTACTCAGCTACTCATACAGTGTGGCAGAATATTAAGTGAATAGTATCAGCACTGAAAAAAGCATTTGGCACCATGGAGGACAGGTCAGCAGAATCATTGCTACTCAATGTGAGGTCCTAAAAGCAAAGTTAGAATATTGAAGGAACAGAATAGAAAATACAACTGAATGTAATCTAATATGTGTAAATCAATCTTTCCTGGAATGCTGTGTTCAGTTCTACTCAGCTTGCCTCAGCAGAGATAGGAACAGGAAGAAGAGATCAAAACTGGGTCAGTGACACCACAAACATTAGTGGTGTCACTAATCATCATCACCAGTCATCATTAAAATCAAGACCAAAAAAAGTCCCAAAGGATTAATCTTATGGTAAATGAATGATGAAAACATCAACAGTAGTAGCAAACAAGGTACCATCACAACTCTGACAGAGGATAAAGCCAAGTAAGGAATTATCAGGGTCAACAAGTGTTCTTTTCAAAGGTCATAAGGAATTTGCCCCAGCTGCTTTCAGTTCACTGGATGCCTCACCAGCTGGCTAGGCCAGTCCCATCTCTATAAACCAGGCACTGGAGTTGAGTCCTGGTAACAATACCCAGCTCTGGCTGTGAATCTCAAAATGAAGAACATTATTATGGAAAGGGAAACTGAGGCACTGGAGTAATTCCTTGATTTGTAAAGGGGAGGATTATTGGCAAAAAAAAAGGTGTAATACCCATCAAATGGTCTAGAATTAAACAAAAGCAAACCAAAATCATAATCCTGAAAGAGGAAACAAAGCCTATAGCCCACTAGCTGCTTCAACTGCTGCCAGGTTGGTGCACGAAATCCAAGTCTACATGAACACATCACAGGCATTACTGGGAGCAGGATCTCAGTAACGAAATACAAAAGGCTTTTATTCAATTTAACCCCAAATTATGGCCATACCTTAGTGTTCTGATTTTAGCCCTTTAGAGAGTAGAAGTGAAATGAAGCATTTCAGTCATTTAAGATGTAACATTAATGTGCAGCCTTTGCTGGTTTCTTTTAACATGCAATTATTTCTTTCTTGCTAAGATTCAATTAATTGGTAAGGTAATGAAATAGCTGTTCCCCAGGAATTATTGAATAACTTACATTATCTTTTCTTAATATAATAGGAGATAAATGTTAGAAGTCTTTTGTTTCTTTGCTGTTTTCAGCTCTTTTGCACATTCATTTTACACAGTAAATATTCAGTATTGTCAGACAATTCTAAACCTTGGGCATGTAGTGTTTTAACAGCACATCACTCCACTGATTTGCTCAGTGAATGTTTGTTTTATTAATTGCAAATATTCATGTAATGATATGCTGGTTTGATTTCATTATGTTACACAGGCTTTCTAAAGCCATTGCCTAAGGAGTACAATACAATTTGCTGAGCCCTGGGCACAGTGCTTTACAGACCGCTCTACATTAACCTGTAGTTCATGCATCACCATTTCCCTCTCCTAATTAGAGACTAGCCGATTACACTACTTCTAATTACTTAATATGATGATTTATGTAGAGAGAGATTAAATAGAGATTCAACAAAAACACAGAGCACAGACTAAACAATTAACAGAGCAATAAGTTTTATGGTACTAGGATCTTCAAAATGTTCTTTCTATTAGTTGGTTCTTTTGTTGCTTGAGAACACTTTTTCCAGGTGGAAAACATACTGGCATAGTCATAAATCCCCTCAGAGTCTTATATAGAAAACACTGACACAAAATCTTGATTTGAATAAATCTGTTGATGCAGATAACAGTATTTCAAGATCTACCTCCTAAGAAACATGAGTAATTGTTCCATATCTAAAGCTGTCACTAAATTCTGTTACAATACTGGATTAATGGGGGGATGGCTTAACTCCTCTTCAGGCTTCTTGACATCAGTTTCTGTGAAGGTAGTCAGATTATTTACTTATTCTGAAATTTTGAAAAAGACTTGCAAAAAGCATGTTTAGCATTATGAGATCAGATGTGCTCTTGCCACTTTCCTGTGGAATAAAACTGTTTCTGACCTAGTCCAGATCAGAGCTGAGCACTTCAGCTTTCTCTATTTTATCTTCATCTTGATTCCAACAGATTTCCTATTGCAGAGGCTACAGCAACTCACATTGGCTCAATAAGACCAGTTGCTTGAATGTTTCCATCTGTGGATTAAGCTACTCATGAAGTGATTATGCAAGTAGTTGCCCCCTTACTCTCTGATAGATGTTGTCTGAATCATGCAGGTTAAAAAAAAAAAAAAAGAATTCTTAAATATGGTGTATCCCCTAACCCAAGTCATACTGACCTAACCAGGTTAGGGTGCAGCTGTCTGTGATGATATACAACAGATCAGAGCTGAGCATCTGTGCGTGTGTGAGAGGAGAGATGATACCCTGACCAGCTGAAGTCAAACACATCTTACCACAGCAAAGGTTGTAGCAAAGGAAAATGTTTGTTCTGTTATCAAAATATATCTAACTTGTCTGGGCTCATCATATCTGCGAAGTAAATCAGAGCATTAAAACTGTTTTCCATAAAATCTGGTCTGGAAGTATCTTGGGAGAGACAGAGTAAGATTTACATTTAGTGGCAGAAATACAATATATATATATATAAACAAAGCTCCAAAGTTTTAAATCATAGGAAAAATAAGATAGAAAAGGAAAGTGCTTGGGAAGAGACAACAAACACAAACAATATTACACTTCCAAAATGAGAGAGAACAAGCTCTGGACTTTTTTGAAAGAGCTAATCAGTAAAGAGCATAGATCATTGACCAGCACCTTTTTGGAGTGCTTTCAGACACTCCTCTTTAACATTGCTTAACCTATAACATTTACACAAATACAAATGGACAAAAATGTGCCACCCTGAAACTAGGGTTGAAATCTCCCACATGTCGTGCCTACTCTGTGCTACAGCTTTACAGAGATGAGAGGGAGACAGGGCCCAGGGCCTGTGCCTCCTGATGAAGGAGCATAGGGGGTCTCTGATGTCCCTCTTTGTGCTGATTCTGTATAGTCCCATTTGCTCCCTGAGAGACACTGCTCACTGATATACCAACGTATATAACAACTGAGCAGTGATTACCTATCAACTATGCAGTGTAAAGGAGCAGCAAAGGAGAAACATCTATTCAGCAAAGGCATGGATAATCAAGAAGAGGTACAAATTAAGCTATAGCAGCATATGTAGTGTATTTACTTTGAAGGATGTGTCTACAGGTCTCCGAAGACAAGAGATGAAGTTTTAAGCAGTAGCGAGCAGACTGTGGCTTTGTGTGGGCAGCATATGCCCTTCAGTGTTGTCAAAAAGAGAAACATGTAGCATTGTCTTTCTTCTGGAGGAGAGAAAGAGGGTGACTAAGAAAAGGCACAAGGCATTCAATTAGCAACTGTGTCATCTGCCCACAAGTAATTGAGGACAGGATATAAGTGCTTTGGTTGCCACATGATGAGTTTAAAAAAGATTTGGCTGTATGTTTCACTTCAAAGACAAAATTACACTGTCATCTAATCAACATATTTCCCAATACTACTCAGTGCAATCTCTGATGAGTATTTCTAGTCTACCAGCACATACCGCTGTGAAAAGCGTTCATATTCAACATGTGGGAACAGTGGACTTCTTTCAAACTCTATAATGTGTATTCAGTTAAAAAAATACACAAAGCGAGCAGTGACTTGCTACCAACGCAGTTCTTTTGCAAAGCAAAATGAGGAGATAAAGCCAAAGACGGTTGGATTATGTCAGTCCTGTAGACTGATGGAGGGTGTTGGAAGGACACACAGCAGGGAGGAAGTGAGGGAGTCTCACGCTCAAGCTGCTGACTTCCAGATGTCTTAACAGCTGGGCTCTCAAACAGTATGGCTGACCTGAAAGGAAGGTCCAGCACTGGCTGGGGCAGGTAGCACTGCTGGAGTTCACTGAAGGATGCTTTCAAAATAAAGACTCGTATTTGAGAGACTTCGAATAATGTTGTAGTAACAAAAGATTAATGCAAGAGAAAAAAAGCTCTGGGCTCTGCTTTATGCTACTCTCCTCAATAAGGTTTTTTTTTTTATGATGCTTTAACTTGGTTTTCCTATTCTCTCCCTCTCTCCTCAAAATGAAGCTAAATAACTCGGCTATTATACATATTATGTTATGAAAGACTGATGAAAGTTGCTATGTAAAGGAAAACTACTAGTTTTGTAAACTGTTGTATAAGATATTGCAAAGACTTTGGACTAGTCACTGCTCCTATTTTTATATCATACTTCTAAAAACTGCAATATTTCACAAGGGCAACCAAGATCAACATACAGTTTCTTTGCTTCATGCTGTCTGAAATACACTTTCTAGAAAGCTAAGGGTTTCTTTAATATATTGCAACCATCACAGTGATTGCATGAATGCTGCCTTTGACACAAAAGGTTTTCCTTAATAAAGGATGATGTGTTTGGTGTGTTTTGTCACTCAAATCAGTCTCTTGAGAAACATCATGTGTATTCCTAAATGTGCTGAGAAAGTTTGTGCCAGATATTCTGTGAGTATTATTCTAAAAAGCTTTTTTTTAAGAAGATAAGCAATGGAAAATTATCCTAAAGGTACAGTAAGGTCAAAGCTGCTCAGAGGCATCAAATAATAATACATCCTGGAAATAGAATACTGGCAAGCTGAGCTAATCGAAGAATTTGGTTGAGTGAACACTGGCTAATGTGCTATGGCACTCTATTGACTTTTCAGAACTTGTCGATTCCTTCAGCATCCCCTGCATTATTGTAACCATGAAAGAACAACACACATTAGGAGCTCTGGTACAGTTCTAACTGCAAACGAAGCAAATAATTCTGAAATACTGCTCACTACCCTTTAAACCTTAGCACTTCTGCAAGCTGACAAAAAAAACAACTTTCTAAGACTAGTAAACTACTTGGAAAAAAGTCTCTTTGCTTTCCTACAGAACCTCTGGAAAGTCATATGGTCTTGACATGCCTGTGAAATAACATCTCTTTTTAAAAAAATAAAAATCCTCTTCTATTTTTTTCTTAACCCTGCCAATGGTGCAGTCCTGTTTGTTTGCACAAATGTGAATAGCATTTGTAATTTAGGTTATATGTGATCTAGACAGCTGTTTTTCCAAAAAGGGAATGCCTATTATCAACAATTGTTATTACTATACTCTATTGCTCCCTGATGGTTTACACAGAAGAATTCCAAACTCAGCTTGTGTTTCACCTTTACTTCCAAAGACTTTACTAATGGTCCCTGGCTGCCACAAATCTTTCTCCCATTCTGCTGAATGAAGATTTTGTGGTTTTGCTTCCTTCTCCTCATATGAGCTGGAATCATTTCAGCCTTTTATATAGTCTTTTCAATTTAATGAAGTAACATATAGTCAAGTGCTGTACAGCTCATGAAGCAATTAAAATTTGAAAGAAATGCATCATTGTAGCCAATGGCAGGAATGAGGAAAGAAATAACTAACCATATTAAGTTAGAGCCAGAAAGAACTCCCAAAAAAGCTCCTATACTGTCAAAGAAACCAGATGGTTCAGGACTTATATGGTGTGTATAGCTGTACTGCTATGCTGAAAAGGAGAGAATTTATAGAGCTGCTTTATAGGCCAAATCCTGCACTCACCAGAGCAGAAATCCACAATAATTCTATTAGATTTTGTGGATTTATGTCACTGCAAGGGAAATCAGAATCTGGCTCTTTTTTTTCCCCTGCTTTCTGTGATGAATAACATGGTCATCATAAATATAGAGTGTCAGGAAAACCCAAGTGTTGCATCACAGGGATTAGAATAAATGTTCTTTAAAGTGACTGGGCAGCAATTAAGACAAATAGATGTTGCTGATTAATATACACCCCAATGTCTAGCTCCTGTTCTTAAAGTAGAATGCAACACTTTTTTAAAACTTGACTTTAATCAGAGCAAAAAAGAAACCCTGGTCATTTGCCAGTCTGTTTTTCCTAAGGGATTTGCCCTAGGCACGACTAAAGTGACAGCTCAGAAAGTGTGGACAGAAATAGAGAACTTAGGATGACGTTTTAAATTTCCTTTGCCTAGATTTCAGAATTTTAAGGGACTAAAATGTTGTAATCTGAGGATCCAACTTCAGGTGTTTTAAGTTTAAACAAAGGCAAAGGCATAATAAAAAATGGGACATTATATTGACTTTTGTTCAACCTTGTCTTAATTCTGGATGTTAAGTGATTTTTTTTTTTAAGGTAAAGAAACTATATTTTATATATGTGAACTCTGGATACCTTCTGTTAGTAAATACAAATTAGCTATGTACTGGACAGTGCTTACGAAGGAAGGCTGTGGTTAGCCACCTGCAGTTTGGCCACTTGAAGGCTGAACTCTGGTATGAAGGTCACTAGGATGGTCTCCAAGCAGGGAGCAGTTTGATGCAGCCAAGTTTGGAAAAGGAGCTGTGAAAAGATTCAGCAACAGGGATGGGAGGGGGAACACATCAGGCCTGCCTTAGTTTGTATCTGGGCTGCCTAAGCTCATAGGTCTCTGGTTTCTGAATGGTCCTGACCTACAAGCAAATCAGGTCATCCTGAGACTTATCTGCTGAGCGCAGTACTTGGGTTCACAGTCAGAAGCAGGTCACAGACAGTGATATTCGGCACTCGCTCTCACTATGCGGCTTTGCAGCTCGCTGACCTGGTTCAGGAAGGAGCAGGGAAATAAGGAGGAATGCACTTACTGTTTGATCGGTTGTTTTGTTTTTTGATTAAATTGAAACATCACAAAACATGTAAAGGTTGTCATTACTACCAAATTCGTCTGATCTCTGTCTTTGTGTCTGAATTTGCAGGAGCTGTGAATCATTAGAAAACAGTTCATAAGCTGCTGTAACTTCTTGTTTGCCTAACAGACAATTATTCCTATTGATCGTTTCTGATAAACTCTTTTAGGGCTAATGACATATTTCCATAAACAGTATTCCCAGAAGCCATTACAAGGCCAGAAACCAGTCATGATAATAGGCATCCTAAAATATTGTGGACAATATCTGCCATCAGCCAGGCATGGATTTAGTGGACAAACGCAGATTTATAGCCCCGTGTTAGTACAGTGTGATGGACCACAAACTCTGTTACACACTGCAGAAGAGGCAGTGCCAGGCTTGCCATCCATTTCAGAAAACCCAGGAACTGAAAAGGAGATGCATGGCAGGTAGAGATAGTTTATAGAAAGACAATGAGTTGTAGCAAATAGTATTCTAAAAGATAGACCTCATATAACAAAGCTGGGGATGGAAATGTCATAACACCCAAAGGAGGAAAAAATGCCTTCAGATCTCACACTGCACTCAACTCATGAGAAAGGTTCCCATTCCTTGCTAGGCCAGCCTGCAAGTTCTTGCTGTAGATGACAGGCTCCAACAGAAATCTTTTGGTGTTTCTATTCTAAACTGTATTTTTAAAATCATATGTCTCATTGCAGTTACCAACAACCATTTCTATTGATGTCAAGTTGTGTGCTAGCATCAGAGGTTGAGATCCCTGTTCAGATATCCCTTTCTGCACAGCAGGATTAAGTTACTGACACTGCTTTTATATCCCATAACTTGGCTGAAGCAGAACTAAGGTAGTGCTGTTGGTAGCATGCGTAAGCTTCCATTTTTTTTCACAAGAAATATGCATCTTTCTTTATGAAATCAAAAGAAGCCTCATATTTTTACAACATTCATTAAAAAAAGCATAAAAGCATTTAAAATCTGGATGTTACAAAATTCATACATTGATGAAGTTCAAAAGTGCTATGGGCTTCTGGCATTTACTGAACATGCCTAACTACTTAATGTGCTGGTTTATGTTTCAGATCATCTGCAATTCCAATGACATAACAGGAAACATGTATTTTGAAGTGCGTGATCTTAATTACTCTAATCCTTTATCAAAAGACTTTAAAAAAATACAAACCTTTATCTAATTGCCAGGAGTGTGTGGGCATTAGCTGCAGAAAATGGACACAATGTGTGGTGTCCCAGGCAGAGACTGCAAGGGATTGGTATTAGCAGAAATCTGTTTCTCTGAAATAACTTTTATTTCTTTGTTTAGATGAATTTACTTGAAATATTTCCAAACTTGATAGAAGTTCAGGATAAGACTGTGAATGAAAAACAGATAAGATTATGAAGCAAAAATGTGACAGATCTTATTTCCAGAGTGATTCTAGCTGTTGCCTTATGTATTCAAAACTGCAATGTTCTCATGGCAAAAACCCACACATACTAAATATCTTTTGAGAAGCGATGTTGCAATTTCCGTTGTACTGAATTTCCAAGGGAGAAATCTTCCTTAAGCTGAAAAAACAAGTGCAGAGCTGTAAGTGTATGCACAAGAGGATTACAAACCAGATAAGCTTATTTTGAACAGTACAAAGATCTCACATTTCACATACTGTTTTTTTTTTTCCTAGCAAATTATGAAAGTCTATTTTACTTGAGAGACACATCTCATGCAATTCAGAAAACACACATTTAATCCAGGCAATTTTTATAAAATAAGGTCTCAATGAACCTGAACATGCTTTCAAATGTTTCTTTCTTAACTGCTTGGATGTCTTGTCTGACATAGTGCTCGTGGTCATTCCTTTTAAAGAAATATCCTTCGCTCAAGGTAATAAGCCAATAGAAATGTGATCAGCTTGGCTATTGGAGTTTCATTCTCATGCCTTGAAAAGATGATTGCGATTTTGCATCTATCTATGGAGAGCCTGGCTTCTGCTCTGCTGTGAACTTTTGCAATAAATGGATCCGAGGTGAATTGTGACAATGGTGCTGCAAGGGGGATTCAACGTCTATAGGAATATCAGTCTGAAATGGCAACCTAGGTCAACAAATCCATTTCCCTGTGCTAGCAGGCAGCTGCAGAGCTATGAATGGTCTAAATAATAATTAAAAAAAAAAGATACTTCTTGCTATAATACTGTCCAAACTTTTATTTGGAACAAACACCTACAATTTTTAAAAAAATCTGTAATGATCTACAGAAAGGAAACAGGATAAACCAAAGATATTGCCAATATTGTAGGCTCCGGCATAACAGGATTTGACATTTTTTGCACATTTACAGGAGGTCTAGGACAAAGACTGTGGCCTTCAATGTAGAGGAATGCAAGAAAAGAAGCAGAAAAAATCCTAACCATTCCACTTGGATTAGGGGGAAAATTCTTCCTGATCCCAATTCTGGCTACCAGTTTAAGCTTACTTCAGGTGGCACCGGGAGCAGTGCAGCACTGTGCTTTTGCATCCTGTCTAGACACATGGCCTATTTCCTCTTGGCTGGTCATTAAAGGACAGAACAAAAAGTCAAACAAAAAACCCTACGAGCCAATTTATACATCAAGAGAAAAAGAGAAATAATAAGCCTTCTTGGCCCAAAGGCAGCCACCGAATGCCCTGAAGCACAGGATTAATATAATATATGTAGTGAGCAAGCAGTGATCCAATTTCCTTTCAAAACTGCTTGGAGACTTCGACCTAAAGATTCATGTCTGTCCAAGACTGTGTTGGGTACTGGAAGACAGCTTTCAAAACAGTTTTCTGTGGGTATAAATTCATGCTCTTGGAAAAAGATAAGCTTTTATCTCCACACAACTACTGATCTGAAGAGATATTTCAAAAACTGAAGTCAGCAAAATAAGTACCCTGTACCCAGAACCTGCTGATAGCTGGTCAGCTGGGCACAGAGGTCCAGGCAAAGGAACAGTAAGCAAAGGCTTCACAGCAACATGTACAGTGCTCTGCAAAACCCTTCCATAAAAGGTCCATGCCCTTCTGTATCCAGATCACACTGTTAAGATGCATTGCTTTGACAAGGTATTACTCGGAAGACTGGGATACAGGAAGATACATAAGTAGAACTGGGTACTCAACTGACTTTCTAGGAAGTCTTGTTTCATGTTCTAGGCACCACACTTAAATTTTACCATGAGAGTCATTTTACATCAGCAGAAAGATAGTTGTGGTGATGGCAGTGAGGATCACAGCAAAATATAACCTATATGTACATAGGGACATGAGAGTTTTCTTTCATTTCTGTAGCATCCTGAACACTTTTTTTTTTTTTTTTTTTTTAATTTACTTTACTTTTATGGTTTATTGAGGTTATCCTTTCCTATCTGAATACATAGGTTAATCAAATATAGAACCTATGGAAGATGAAGATATTACCCTCATCTAGACTACTGTATTCATTTGTCTGTGTGCGTACATTTGTGGGTAGAAATAAAAGAACAAATTAGTTTTGTTTCTTCTAACTTGAAAGGAAAATATCCATTCTTTCTATTGGAGGTAATATTTGTTTCCAGGAAGATTATTTGTGTTGTAGCAGTGCCCACAATTTTAGCTGGAGATGAAGGCCTCTATTTGGCATGCGCTGAACACATCTGTAACAAAAAGCATGCTCTGTCCCAAAACCTGACCACCTGCACAGTTAATGGGACATAACAGTGGATACAACAGTCCAGAGCAGAATAAAGCAGTTTAATCAGCATGGTAGGCATCAACTTGAAATGAGCCAAAAACTGATCTTGCAACACTTACTCAAGGCAAAGATTTCTCTTATCTCCATACACCATTTTGCACTGCATAGAATGAAATCCCTTCAGAAAGGTCGTTCTCCTTTCTGATCATCATTTGTTGTCAGTGATATCAATGACAGAAAGAACTATTACTACCTCAGTATGTTCATATTGCAAAGAGGATATATAGCCAGATTTGCTAGAAAATTAATACATCTTCATTCCCACTATATAAGACTAGATAGGTCAGGAAAAGGGGAATTTTCTATATACATATTTAATACTGTCGACTTAAATACAGTTTAGATTGGTTATAGCCAAAAGTCTCCTTCAGTGCATGAGATGTTTGAGATATGTTGACTTCATGGTACACTCCTCTTCACTTCCTTTTAACGACAGATATTGCTGCCTCCAACCAATTTCTAGCAGATGATTTTCACACTACCAAAATCACAGTGATTGAACAGAACTGGTCCCTTAGGTTGTCTTTTAAGGCAGTTTTGCAGTTGCCAACCTGCTGAAAGTTGTGTAAATGAATATATTTTATAGTTAAAAATCTTTGCCGGTCAGAAGAATTTATTTGCCATAATTCACAAGTCAACACACACTTTCAATTTTGAATGTGTTGCATTCTTGAAAAATTTAAAGAAATAAACTTTTTACTTCTCAAAAAACAGAATTCTTCAGCTTTATAAGTTTTTTTTTAAATATATCTTTCTCCAAATACATATCAATGAAAAGATATTTACCCTGTGCATTTAATATTTAACTAGTGACTCATGAATTACAACTCTTAAGCACTGACTTGGACAGCAAACATCCAGAACAGAGAGGCAAGCCACAGAGTAAGAAAATGCCTTCTGTCTACTTTTGGACAACCTTTTCTGTGGAATTCCTGATAAAGGAGAAGAAAAAGGTTTCAGAATTTTTATTGTTTTGTTTTTTTTTTACCAGGGGTTGGGGGTAGGTTTTAATTGAATTCATAATTTCCTGGTTTCACGTGTCATCATGAACCATGGACTTCTTGAGTGGTAGTACCATAGGAGCTGAGGTCAGGTACTTCATGCACCCCTTGTCCTCTTTAGGCTATCTTGCTGCTCAGCCTGTTTCTCCTGAGGGCCCCCACCCATAGAGTTCCACCAAGAGTGGATCTCACAAAAATATACTTGCAGCAGTAATGAGGATATAGCAGAATGAAGGCACTGTTAAACTCAATTTCTTTTATTTATTTAGTGTGGGAAAATATAGCTACATATTGAATCTGTACAGTACAAGAATATATCATCCAGACCTCAGTTTTTATATGTATGTAGCAAATTCAAAACTTCACATAATCTGCTGATACTCCAATACTCTGGAGTGTGTAATACCACAGAATGATGCAGGGGCTAATCTAAGTCCAAATGTGGATGAGGTTTGTCTGAGGACATATATGTGACTATTTCTGGCTATTTTTTGAAGCTGTAAACAATCCTTTCCAAAATATATAGTTTTGCATATGTCTTGAGGAAAGGAAGACATGTGCCATTCATTTGATAGAAAGATGGACAATTATCAGGCAGCCAGATGGCAAAATACAAACTATAATTTACAGGCAAGCATTCAGCACAGATCAACACCTCCTGTATGGCTCCCACACCCTAACAGTAGTAAAAACACAGAGTTACAGAAAGAAAATACTGCAAGGGTTCTCAAGAAACAATTTAATCTATCTGCTTGCACTCAGTAAGGGAATTTTGGGTCAGTGCAATACAATTTTATTCTACAGAAAGACTGTATGGATAAAAGGCTTCAATAATTTTAAATTCCTTCATATGCAAAATAGGCAATAAAATAGCACAACCTCAGAGCAAAACCTTGAGAAATTCACTGAAACCCAAACCACAAAAACCTCAGAGGAGAGAACAACCACAACACACATCCTGACTGCTGCAGACACATGTGGCTCTTTAATGTGGTTACAAGTAGAGCATGCAACAGGAACCTTTTATTGCACATGGGATCATTCACACACATACTGAGCAAACCAAAGAATACATTTCCATAACATGTGCAAAAAACCAGCGTCTGACACACACTGTACAATAAGCTTTGCTGTAATGGCCTCACAGAAAGCAATGTGACGGACAACTTACAAGGACCCAAACAGAACATGAACAACATTCACCACAAATCAGTGCCAGGGAACGGAAACTGATGAATTGGCACAGGCAGAGATGCAGCTGCCATTGGCTGGGTGTATGTGAGACAATGCAGGTGCTCCTGCCCTGCCACAGAGCGTAGACCATGAGCTGCGTTGGGCACTGGCAGCAAGGAACGGGTCCCAGACCCTATGAACCGTGATAAATCTTATCTTAGGAGAAACTGATCTGAAACTCCACTAAAGGACTGTGACTCCTACACTCGCTCTGGACTGAAACACCCACCAGTCAGGGGTCTTCCTTGTGCAACTCTTGATTTGCACAGGCACACCTGAGAAACGTTGCTGCAGCTCTGGGGACCAGTTTGGGGTTTGTGTGCCTTCCAGCCGCAGTGCTGCGTGTGCAACGTATCACCTGCTGACTGCTGAGGACAAAAGGCAGAGGATGGCATCTTACTGTACTTTGTGGTTTTTAATTAACTCCGTATTTCTGCAGTAGATTCTATAAGACAGAAGAGGGTATAGTGGAAGCCTCTTGTGCATTTGTAATTGTCAGCAGTGAATATATTTGGGATTATCTGCTCTGTGCTCAGAAGAGAAAGTAAGAAGTCAGAATGTATGTACTTAATTAGTGCTGTTTCTGAACAGAATTCCTAATTAATATTTATGGTAGTCTGATTTAAAGAAGTGCTGTTGTTTCTTACATTGCCTGTTTGGTCTTTTTTTACCACCCTGAGTAAGAGAAAGCAGGACAGGAATCTCAAGTTTATGTCCTTTGAAAATGTTACTGGTGAACACTGACCAGAGCCCCTTTTGTCCTGGTGCTAGTGGCAAACAGGAGGCCCAGCTTTCATAGAGTGCTGACCTCTTTGGCAGCTCTCTGAGAATGCCCAGCAAAGGCACTATTTGCATTCTCGACGGCTTCACCCGTGCAGCTTTTTGGTGCTCTCCCACGTGAAGTGTAGGTGATAAAGCCTGTTCTGTAGCTGCCACAGCTCAGCCTCCTGAAAGCTCAACGTTCATAGGGGATGTGAAACCTGAATGAGAATGGTGAGCACGGCAGGGTATCCCTGACTGCAGATGTTGGCTGCCTGGTTCTGCAGGCTAGTGGGTTTTGCCTGTCACCTTCAGACCCAAATCCAGTGCAGCTGACTGGTCAAAATGCCTTGAAAGGGTATGCTAACAGAACACTGCCACTAGATCTTTATCTAGGACAGTTTATGAAGAAAGGGAAAGCTTTCTGTCTTGAAATTGAGCCTTCATATTTTGCACAACTCCTGTGGCTATCAGTGGGTGTTAAGGATTTTTCTCCTGACTGGTGCTTTGAAACTTCTACATGAACTGGAAATGTAATAGGCATGTACCTTTTGGAATATTTTATAACCTAATTGTATAATGACAAAGCAAAGTAATTTAAAAATCATTAAAAATCATTGGACTGAACCCATAAAATGTGTGAAATATGTTTGCACATGCATATGTAGTCTCATCAGCAAATTTAACTACAGTTTCTACAAGAATTCCTGAAATGCTGGTAGCAGATACACTTCATTAATTAACCTGGGTGCATGAGAAGCAATGGGAAGCAATAAGGATGGAAATGTCATTTTCTGAGCTCTTACATACTTATTTTCATATCCAGATTCTGCTGGAATGTTAACCAAAAATTTGAATTTCAGGCCCTTGTTAATAGACTAGACTGTGAGAGGTACCTCTGCAATAAGACTTTCCCTCCTCCTTGGTTCCCTTAGTTGGACATGATCTCTGCCTGAGTTCTGCTCTTCCTACAACACTTCAGATGCATCTGGATGGCCCAGAGAAAGGTTACAGCACGTCAATAATCCAGAGGAACCAAAGTGGCTTTGTAGCATAATGTGAAACCACTTAGGAAACCTGTGAAGTGGGTGATGTGCACTTAGCTTCCCTGGAATTTCATTTTCACAGGACTACAGAACAGTGTATTTCAACTGATAAATCAGATGGGCTGTGTTTCAGTAGCTGCACAGAGGCCCTGCTCAGATGCTCCTAATGGCTCTGCTTTCTAAATGGGAAGGATTTAGCACTCTCGTCGTGAACTGTCACTGTCTACCTCTAACATGCAAAATCCTTTTGAGGATCCATATTTTGTGTCACAATATTTACATGGTGTTTGACATCTGCAAACTACTTTCTTAATCTTCAGAAGTGTATTTTAGGCACTTCTACAAGAACCCCTGTACAAATAAAAAGGGATTTTTTTCTTTATTTCCCAGAATAAAGTGTCACCCACTGTAGTAACAGCATCATAATCATGTAGTGCAAATGACCTAATTGCTCCAGAACAAGGGTGGTTGTACGTAGCATTTGATACTTAGCCCAGAAGACCTTGATTTACATCTAAAGGCAACACTACATTTGGAGCACAAATTAAAGATTTCTGCAATCTTTGTAAATTATTATTGTAGTTATTACAACTACAGAAGATATTTTAAAATATTGAAACAAAATCCTTCTCCTTCTTTTGACTAAGGTTCTGTCCGTACTAGAAAAGTAACCAGGAAGATGAAGGGTAACATGTCCCTTGCAGCTGACCACTTTGCTGAGAATAAAATAGAAAATGTATCTCACAGCGTTGTCTTTATGGCACTCGGGGTCTGGCACTAATCTCAGACACAGGCATAATTACTGTGAAATCATCTATACAGGGGCATAAGCAAGAACTGATTTTGTAAAATCCTTTCTATGTATTTACCCAAGATTAAACCTGATCCTCACTGTGAAACCAAACCAAAGGATCCTAAAAGGTTAAGACAAACATGATTTGGAGATAGGATATTTTTTTTGTCCAGGACACTAATATCCACATGAACTGTCAGCTCCAAGCACGTGCACTGTGTGCCACAGAGTCATGACCACAGTGGGGCAAGACAGGCACCAGATGGTGACAGATGTGAGAGCCACCACCCTGGGGTGCTTCACAGGTCCAGGGCAAACTTTGGAAGAAGCATCTGGCAGCTGAGAGAAGCACAAAGAGCAGTGAAACCAGGTGTGAGAGAGCTCTAGAGAAAAGAGCATTGGGGGAATAAAGCAAATATGGCCCATGTACCAAAATGTCCTGCCTCTGTCTGAATACAATAAAGAGCTTGTGCATGGACCTGCAAGCCCTGTGCATAATCAGTGTTTGGTTAATTTTTCTTATCACAATAATTTTATCTGGGGAGAGAGGAAAATCCATGAGCATTTACTTCATCTGAAATTCACCTGCATGAAAAAAACCTCTAGTATTGTTTTACATGATTTCACTTACCTCTGTTTTATATTTTTATAGGTGTAATCCCAGTTATTTCAGCAGACATTTTACACAGTAACATCCGAGACCAGAGTGGGTCCCTTACAACAAACTTTAAGTATGATATTGGAGGGGACCTTTCATCTTTTGGGATAAAAGTTTTTAGTGGAAATATTCAGACTATAGTTTTTGTACACATTTTAAATGTTGTGTATAAGGTGCCTTAAACAACCTCTGTGTTTAAATGCGGAAAACATTTAAACTGTGGAAATGGAATTTTTAAATCAATATGCTGAAAGCTTCAAGTATTTGTGAGATTCACCATTCAGAGATTCATTAGATGTACAATTTCACTAGCAAAACAGATGGTTCTCTGCAGATTACCTGGTTTTCCTATCTACGCATAAGCCCTTCTCACTAACCATGCATTACATATAGTCTTTCATCCAATGTGTAGGTCAATAATCTATAGTTTTGAGATTTTATTCTTTAATTTATCAGCCCAACTTGTTTGACATTAGACCAAGATTAGGTTTTGCATATTTCAGTGTAGAGATGATTTTAGCAGAATCTTAATTAAGGGGTTCCAAGATGAAATTTTAACCTCTGTCATGCTTAGCCTGTAGCATTTGTGGACAAAAATGGTGTATCTTGTGCATCTTTATGAGAACTTTTTTTTTCTTAAATGTTTTGCATTAGCAACCCTGTGCCCTGGTAAAACAAAAAGTCTGCACAGAAAAGTGAATTGTGTAACTCCACTAGCATCATCCCTCCCTTGATCATACTGCATCCTGCTGCTCTTCATTCCACATCCTTAATTGTGTGCTGCAGGGTGGTGGTCATTCTTCTGCTAAGAAATGTCTTCTGTAGTGTTCAAATGCTGTTAAAATGAGGGGAACATGCCTAAAACCACGTCAGCCAGCTGTAATGAAGTGAAGTCCGTTATGAACATTTCTCTTACACCACACTCCTCACTGTGGCACATACATTTATGAGACCCCCCAGGCACTGCATGACATTGCGAGGACACAGTGACTGAAATTATGAGTAGCCACTGTGCAGTAACATGTCATTTTACAGCAGGGAACCTGTGTATGGTAGGCATGGTGCCACACAAAGATTGATTAGAACCAGATGGTAAAAAATGCATTGCAACTGGCGCCCTGATGAGCTTGCTGGAGTGATTATTAAAATGGTAGACTGGTCCTCCTGAAGCTTACACACGTTCCCTAAGACACTTTCAGGTGTGGTCCAAGTTCCAGAGGTTGGTATTGGGATGGAAATGGTTGTAGTTGACCACACTGCTGTAAAAATATAAATGTATTGGTGGTGCATAGTACGGTACAGAGGTCACATGCCTAGCAAACTCCAATCAAGACAAGTGTTTCTATGGTCCCTTTTCTGGTCCAGAACTCAGAACAGGTGCATGCAGTTCCTGTCTCTACTATATGCTGCCTGTACCACTGCAGTACCGTCTTTGTGGGTAAATGTCTAATCCAGTTGCTGTCATGGGCAAAATTCCCTCTAACGTGCACAGAAAGAGATTTTAATTCTTAATCTTCATGTTCCTCATTTGGTAAATAAAGAAGATATTTTGTTTCTCCTAATATATCTGTCCATAGTTTCTTTATTTAGACTATAATTCCTTTGGACAAAGACTCTTGCTAATTTTGGCTCTTCTGTAAAATTCCTGTCAATAATAACCTGTGACATCCCCAAGTCTGTCCTGTGGTTAGCCCTCCAGTGCTTTTCCCACACCTTCATAGTCAGGACTACACTGGGTGCCCAGAAGGAATAAAGACGTTTTGCTAGAGCTCGCTGGGAACTTAATGCAGCTCAGCTGCCCCAAGCACAAAGAGCAATTAGATCTTTCTCTATAAACTACTCTCACAAAAGTCTGATCATTGCAGCACACCCGATGCTTTGTAAAGTGTCCGTTTTCAGTTGAGCTAGATTAATGTGGTTAAGAATATTAAACTTACTCGTAGATAATATCTAGCACAAAGGCCTTCAGTCTTAGCTGAGATCTCTCTGGGTTAGAGTAATATAAATAATACTTAAATTTAACTATGAAGGGAATTAGGTGATATTTAGCAATTTCAGTTTTATTACAGCACTTGCCCTTTGACAGCTGAAGATGAAGTGATAGATTCTATAGGAACATTTGATGCTTGTGGAAACACAACTGTAATTACTGATGACAGCAAGATCTATTGAGACAAAAATATGATGAAATCTCATAGCAAGTGTACAGTTCAGAAACATAAACTGCAACATAAGCACATTGTAAAAACATTTGATTTGTTTGTTCTACATGTTCAGCAAAAGTTTTAAATATGTAAATACTGAAAGTGTTCTCTTTTTTTGTCCAGAACTGCTGAATTTTAAATTATACGTACAGTTCTCCATTCAGCAAGACAATCCACTCTACTGGTGAGACCATGTATTCCTACAGTCTAGTAATATCTTCTTCCAGTGTGATAGATTTTGTCTTACACTACAATACAGAGTGAATAATTTTCCATTATAAGTAGGACTGTTTTCTCACTTCAGCAGAAAAAAAAATGCTTAATTTTCATCCCACCAGCATTTAATTCACTTTGGGTCTCTTTTTCATTCTAGCTAGTTGTGTAATTCATGCCCATCTGTTTCTCTGCAAGTCAAGTGATCATTTTTATTTTTGAAATGTGTTCTTCTTTTTGCATATTGCAATAAATCTTAGAATAATGTTTTGCCTACCAATTGACTATTTCTACTTGTTACACAAGAGATTTAAAAAAGGAGCACAAAAGAGTTTCCTTTACACCCATAAAGTTCACAGTAAGTGCAAAAGTTTTGTTTGGTCACAGCAAAAATGAAAGCAGTCATTGTTGTGAGTGCCAGCTTTATGCTATGCATTCACAGTCAAGAGCAAGCTTTCTAAAGCATTTTTAAATGCAAATGATTTAATATAGTCTCTCAGCTCCAGAAGAATACCTAAGAACAAGTAACAGAAAAATCATAGCTTAAATCCACACAGCAGCATTCTGCTCAGATCATGAGAAGAAAAAATAGACAAAGAATGAGAAGCAAAACAAAAGGAAAAAGGAGATGCAAATATTCAGCAGTAAAAATAGTGAAATTATTCTCCAGAGTCACTTATAATGGAAAATTAGATATTTTTTTCTTTCAGATTAAAGACTTAATGTAACTCAAGACATTGTAGATCATCTTTATTATAATATATTTTACTGTTTTGACTCAGCTTGCTCTAGCTCTTGTCCACACTGATGGGAAAAGACTTCCTTCTAACTTCAGAAGCACTTCTCAGCTTGGTCTCCTGCCGCTGCACAAGACTAAGGTCTCCTTACCTCATTCCCTTCTCACATGGGAGAGACCAGAGTCGCTACTAGATACAGATGTTTGGGGTCAGTTTCTCTGTTCCATGTTCAAGGGCAAGAAGGAGAGCATGGTGCATCAGAGACATGCCATCTCCAAGGGCTGCTCCTGGAAGAAGCAGGATTCCCAGCACACTCTGCCTAGAGCTACCACTGAAGACACAGAGTAGTCTTTGGCTCCTGTGGGAACAAGGCTTTCTCTTTTCAAACTTACAGAAAAAGTCAGTTGCTTTAATGAGACACTTCAAAAAATATCACATGCTGGTGAATAGCTCTCCTGACAGCAGGCTACCACTTCACTGTCCTTCTATAAATATAAAAGATATATAGAGAGTCTGCTCTCAGCCCTCTCTGTCATTTGGGAATAAGCTATTGGCTCCCTAGATCTGTGTTTTCTACTGCAGGACTCTTGGAGTAGAGCCAAAGAATCATTCAATCAGCTCTGAACATAGACTCAGTTTTGTCTGTTTTGAGGCACCCTCTATTTTCTATCCTATCTTTCCAAGGACATGAAGTTTACAAAATTACACTCTT
>NW_008628891.1:116974-118762 GCF_000691845.1 Merops nubicus
TTTTAGCTAGCTGGCAGGCAGTTCCCCCCTCTCCCTTCTCTTCATTATTTTTGGTACTTCCTTGACCAATTTCAGCCCTGTATAGCAGATGGTTAGAGATCTCAAATACAACAAACATTTACACTGAAATCTAGATGCTGATCAAAGAAGAGAGAACCTACTGGTGCTTCCTCTGAATTAAAGGCAGACAGGATTCAGTGTGATCTCTTTAGCAGCACCTAGCTGGTCAATCAGCAGGCATGCCCTGACTGGCCAGTTAGCATGCACATTTTACTAGGCTACACAGCTAGAAGTAAAAAAAAAATAGCTGGGACTCATAAGAACTGTTGGTGAGGGGAGAGCTGGGTTAACACCAGCAGGCTGGAGGTCTGCTGTGGTGTGAAGAGAGGGTATGGGGCTTTGGGAGGAGGCTGCATGTACTGCAGGGGAAGCTAGGAGGATAATAGGTATCATGGCAGCAAGGCAAAAGAACATGAGGCTAAGGTAAGTGTATTGTGGTGAGAGTATTTTAAGGGATACACTGCACAGACCCGTAAGAAATCCAGCTTCACCAGTTCCACTGGCTACGGTTTAATTGGTTTGGCATAGTTACCTCAGCAGGACTTCAGGAGTGAAAAAGAGATCCTGATAGGTTTGAAGATCCCAACAGAACCTGGGCGACAGAGTTTGCAGTATAAGCCTTTCTGCTGTGAAGAAAAGAAGGAAGAAAGACCACTAACAACTTCAGGAGCAGCCCCAGCCATTTTGATTCAAAGGGATCCCAGGAACCTTAAGTAAAACAATCACTTTTTATTTTCCCTGTTCAGACAAGTCAATCTGGGACTAGGTTGTGTGCCTTTTATGTTGTGTGACTAAATTTTACCTGGCTCATTGCTTTTCCATTTCCATTTCATGGCTTGATTCTCTGATACCTTAATTTGTCTAACTACATTGCTTCTTAATTTCCGTGAATTTGAATTGAGAACATGGAACAGCAGAACAGGATATTATTTTCCAGTCTTGCAGGATCCTCTGCTTTCCCCCTCACCTTATCTGACCAAAATGGCAGTTTTTCAAAAACATCAGAGGAAACAAGACAAAACCTATACCTTCATGCTGGAAAGGCTCTGTGATGTGGGCATTCACCCAGGATCCGCAGCACTGCCTGAACATTCAGAGGAGTTAATTTAGAGGGATTCAGATCTAAGCTTATAGAAGTTTATGAATGCACGGTCTTTAATATAGAGTGTGTGCATATAAACATAGAAAATGCACAAATGCATATCTATGGATCACTTCTCTGTATGATGTTTGATACAGAAAAACCTGCTAAAACTGTCTTCCTAGCTCTGCCATCAAAAGCAAGCTTTTTCAATGTTCAGATTTTCTATGTATACATGTATTATGTGCATGTTTGTGTCTGTACATAAATACAGACCCATGCATATACAAAATTCTGAAAATGTTGACATGTTTGCAAGTATGATTATGGGACAGCTGAGTCACAATGAGTGCTTTTGCATGCAGCTCCCTGTGCAGTGAGGTTGGGCACCTATTCACCTCAGCCATCAGTGAAGTGACAGGACTGGGACACGTGTTGCCCCATGCAGTTAAGGTGCTTTACCCTTTGTGAAACATCTTCTTTTGCCAATGAAGGTGATCTATCAGGGTAGCTGAACTACAGGATGAGATGGCAATGGCCTTTCTGAGCAGGTCCAGTGTCCTAGCAGGCTGCAACAGCCCTTGGTTGGATTCATCATCCAAAAGGGAAAGTAGCACAGAACAATTAGAGAGAGTTATATTCCTGCT
>NW_008628891.1:118793-133593 GCF_000691845.1 Merops nubicus
GAGCAGATAAGCTACTGCATTATGCACATATCCTTTAATAGATTAAATAATTAAGCAATAGGTGGACATATCTTCCTTAGAGTTTAAGATCATTAAGCAAATTTACTTGGAATGATTCCTAGACTTGCAATTATTCCTATTAGGCTTAACAGCATCACAGGATGATGTGGACAACCAGCATCTTTCCTGATGCAGTTCAAGTGATGGGCTTCATGCTGTGCAATTTGAAGTCTAGTCTTATTACTACTTGTCATGATGTTTTTTTCACATTGAAATATTTTGCTCTTGGCACTGTGCACACATGATATCATAGTGCTGGGAAGCATTTGTGCTATCTGCCTTTCAACAAGCGCTCCTTATTCACCAACAATTCACTTGAAAAGTAAATAGACCTGTGACAAAGTGACAAAACAGCCGATCAGTTGAACATTGACTTTCTATTATTGGTAATGGTCATCAGGCACATATAGAGGAATGGCTTTTCTACATAAGGAAAAAAAAAAAACAAAGCTAATTGTACAGACTACCTATATTAAAGGCTACACTTGGAAGAAAACTCAGGCTGTAAAAAAATAATCACACCTTATTTCCAAAATCACAATATTCTATGCAGTGCCTTAGCAGTTTCATAATATTGTTGTTACATCAAATTAGGTGATATAAATGGGTTCTCTTTTTCTCTACCAGTACTCACTTCACGTTTAGCTTGAACTTCACCAATATCCCCCTTCATTGCACGGTGAAGGAAGAGCAGAGCAGCTGAATCTCCAATCGTTTGCTCAGACCTCTGTGAACTTCTGCTGACCACCTAGAAAGCTCCAGCCACATATGAATGCTACAGGCACATCAGTGTACTATCCCTGTAAAGAGGCCTAACTCTCATTAAATTTGGAACTCAGATGAGCATAGGAGGGGAGGGAAGAACAAGATGAAAGCAGAAGTATGGTTCTATCTCATATACCAGTCTATGTACTAACAAGGCTGTTTGCGTAGGAACTGATGATGGATGCTCCTTTCGCTATCTCATGCACCTAACTAAGCAAGTGTGTTTGCTGAAGAAGGCTCTTGCTTTGTATTTGGATGTGTAACTTTACCAGTTATTTAAAGTTTTTATTAGAAGATGGTGAAGATTAGAATCTCTCAACAAACTGAAAGACTCCTTTTCAATGGCATTGTGGCTATCACTATCTAGTTGCTTTCCCTTTCTAAATGGTGCTTCTGATAGGGAGCCTAGCTTATGATTAGCCTTTACTTGTCACTTAGAGCAAAATACTAAGGTGTATTTCTGTTCCTCAGTTTCTTCCTCAGAGTAGGCACTCTCTAAGCTTAGGTTAGATTTATTTTCTGTTTCTAATATATGGCTTCCTCTCTAGTCAATTTATCCACTTCCCTCTATGTTGTCCTGATTAAGCTTCCTCTGAAGCAATCTGTTGAAAATCTACCTTGTGTATTTTCTAAACTTCCATTTCAGGTGATTCTACTATTGGTCAGATGAAATGCTCAAAGCTCTCATGAAAAAATCCATTGCTCTTTTCAGATTTGAAAAATCTGTCTTCATTAGTAACCATGTCTTTCACTCAAGGGTATGCCTTTTGAATGGATCATGACAGAAGTTCAGAGGCCACATATTTTCATCTCTATACAGGATACATTACCTCATTTCACAGGGAAGAACAGGGGGATAAGAAATTCCATGTTCAAAGTAGAACTTATGTTTTAACTTACATGTACACAGAGGAACCACACAAACTTCTTCAGATGATCACATGAAGTTTATGAAACCTGCTTTGTGGCAGTACAGCTGGAAAAAAACATAAAAGGGTGAGTGACTGTAATTCTAACATGGAAAGTTTTACCTCCTTTGGTTCCACCCATGTGGAGCAACTGGAACCACAAACACTGGTATGGCATTTTAAGTGGTGGGATTCCTTACTGACTTATCAGTAAGGGCACTGGTAACTGCTTTCCTTCTCCGCAGTTGCACTCACAGACTTGTGCCTCTCTTCAGTCGATTAGCATTTTGAATTTTGACACAAGATCATTCTGTTTCTATAGTGATCTTGGCACCACTCGTGTAGGCTCGTTTCCTATCAGTCATGGTTACTTACGTCAATGAGCGCATTATTTTCAACTGCGTTTCTCTCATTCCTGCATCATGTAGGTCATCACATTTATATGCAGCCAATGAGACCAACAAGTTTCTAAAATTGCCAGGATATTTAGAACACTCTGACAAACTGTACCATGTTGCTGCTTGTTAATGTGTCATTATGTTGGGAAAACAGAGCATGAGTAAACACTAATTAGGAAAATAGGTAGAAAAATGAGACAACTCCAGGGCAGTACTCAGAAACAAAAATCTAAAAGGTATGGAAGTTAAAAAGTCAGAGCATGCTAGTTTTACAGAGACAGAAAATATTGAGTCCTGAAAGCTACACCAGGGGCTCATGCTTAGTTGAGTTTCTGGCTGTTGTTTACCACAATGGGTGTATAGCACAGGGCAGATCTCATGTTCTGATCTACCTTTTAAGAAGGCAGCTGTAAATCACATAAATGAGCTTTTCCAATTCTATGTGTTTTCAGTGAAAACACTTTGCAACTATCTACAGCAATCTGTCTTTTTAGCTCTCAGTAGCCACTATAATGATTTTTTGTTCTCTTGGATTATGAGTGTGTATGATGAAGGAGGCCTCTGTTTCCAAACAAGGAGGGAATTCAAGAAGAATTTGTCACTGGATGAGACGGCTACTAGGTAAAGACAAAACTTTCCCTAGAAATGTTCTTCCAGTACAAGTAAGACAAAATGTACTCATGTAGCTGAGTGTGAACAGAGGCGTTGTTCAGACAGTTTAAGTATGTTTGACTTTCTCTGGTTTTAAAATATGTTTTCAAGAAAAGTATTGGAATTACAGATTATATTGGGGTAAAACATCACAAAGGAAACTAAAGCAAGTAGCTAATGTTTCCATTTCAATGGAATACAACTAGAAAAATGTGAAGTTTTGTAGTGAGGATAGGTAGATATGAATATGTGTTCCTTGATAACCACTGTGCTCGACTTTTCATTAACATGCATGGAGAAAAAAAAAGGATAATGACAATGAGTTTGCAGGAATAGAAGTTGAGGTATGGCTACTGAATGTCGTGTTTATATCACTTCAGTTAATATGAAGTGGTGAAATCAATTTGGAACTCAAGAGAAGGTTATTTGACTTTGAACCTGAGTTCATCTCAAGCTCTATCACAAATGCTGCTAGCTGTTTTATTAAAGGCACATCCATTAGAAACACTTAAGGACTTCACAAAGACTCTCCCCAAAGCAACACCTCTGATGAGAGAAAAAGCGTTTGTTTCAGGATTTTCAGGTATCATTTACATTTATGTTTCTCTCAGCTCTTAGAACAAGTGAGTTTCTTTCCTGTTGTAAGCTTGCTGACTAAACTATGCAAGAACAATTCTTTTTTGTTAAATAATAGTATAACCTTCAGCAAAGCTGTAAGAAAAAGTGAACTAGAGGGGACAAGTGGGTTAAGCTCTTTTTTCCCAGCAGTGTGGAACACTGAATTGAAATTTGTGATAGGCTTCTTTTTTTTTTTTTAAAATAGGTCACTGAAAAATACTATACTAGGCTTAAGTAAATTGCAGGCTAGGGTTAGGTCTCCAGGTGATGTGCACGGACATTGTTTTGTTCTTTTGGCTGTTTATTTTGTACAACAGCCAAGAATCTGTTCTTAAATAAATACGATATTTTATTATGTTAGCTCTGATAAAGTTCAAGGATACAAAAAAAGGTGAAATTGCTCTACAATCAGAACAGCTCATGTCCAGATTCTCTAAACTTCATATCCACAAAGCAGGACTGAGGCTACAGAATCTTAAAAAGCCCTGCTGCTGCCTCTTCCCTAGGCAGAATTCCTAACCCAGGTGTAAATTCCTAACCCAAGGTGATTTTGCAGTTGGATTCAAGCACCTCTAAAGCTAGGTTCTAGCTTGCTAGTCAATGTGGCCGAGGTTTCTCTGTGGACGTGGGCTTGAGAGAAAACATTGCTGAAGACAAGTGGATTAAGCATAACAATATCACAGACAGACACTGAAGTGGAAATGAGATGAAGGCTTTACTTAGAGCCTGTTACTAAATACAATAGCTGGCCCATGAAAACTTCTGATCTAAGAATCTTAAAAAAAAAAACCCTAAGCTATTTCTAATGAAAAAAATGAAGGCAATAAAGAAGATATACAATAGTAAATAAATAACTTGACACCCATAGGTCACTGTGTCAAATGACCAGAAATGTTGCAGGGTAGTTCAAAACAATATAGCTACATGCCAAAATGTGAGAGAACATCAATACACAGCTCATTTCCTTCTTTTTATCTAACGTTTTCAAATCAGACAAGTGAGAGAAAAGACAAATATGTTGATCAAACAAATATCAGGAAAAGAGAATAAGGGTATTTTGAAGAATCCTAGTATTGCAGCAGGTAGCAAAGAAACAGTATTACAAATAAGACAGGATGTGAGTCATGCTTATTTGTAGGTTGCTGTGTGAGTTCCATCACGTAAACAAATTGTATTGGTCAGGTCCATATCCTAAGCCATCCTGAAATTTGTGGTTGCTGTCATGCAGTACATCCTGGCTCCTCAGAACTAGGCAGTGACAGCAAATCCACCTGCTTTGGAAGTGCTACCAAAGGAAAATCTCTGCTAGCTGATAGAAACATGTTCCATATGACAAATGGTGGAGCAATATGATGTTATCAACATTTGCCTCTGCATTCATTATAAAATTACAGCACGTTAGTTTTATTTTGCAAGAAGACTAATTTAATTTCTACATTTCTCTGCCTGTAGCACGTCTTGTGGAACATTTTTTTCATTTTTAAAATATTAATTGATTTTTGTAATACACCACTTCACTAAAAAGTATATATACTATTGGCAAGATGCTATGCTTGAAAAAATAGAGTCCAAAACAATGTTCTTCTAGCTTTGATGGAAGAACATTCGTCACTATGGATGGCCAAAGGATAGTCATTTTGACTCATTTGTGTGCCTTTTAAAATGCTGAATGAATTTACTGCTCCTCATACCTTTCCAGCTGGAAGCAGCAAAAAGAAAAACAGCCACTGGCCTCAACAACTGGTTAGTCATGTCTTGGAGCTGAAAACTGCTATGGAGACATGTCTTCCACCCCTATTTGATCAAAATTGAAAGTCTGGACTTTTCATTGCCTACTGGAAGAAGACAGGTTCAGACTTTTTCCAATTTTATCCATTTTGTTGCCCGTCTCATGATTTTTGGTTGCTAGCATGCTTTACAGGCATGTAATGCAGCACAGTACCAGTCTGACTAGCGTCCCAACTTCGGAAGCATCCTGAGGCAAATTATCAGACATCGGTACTCATGGCAGTTTTTCTGCCACATACCCACCTAAAGAGATACAGCTTGGGAAACAGAATAGGAGCTTTACGCTCTGTCATGTGCCTCATCTCAGGCAGGACAAGCCAAAGTGCTTCCTGCTCCCCTTTGCTGCAATTCACTCCCCCTCTGCACAAACAGTAGTGTATTTAAGCCATGGGAGATGCCATCCTTGTGTGTACAAAGATTCAGCCACATAAGCTCTTATTAGTATCTCGCTGAACCTCTCCCATCCATAGTCTCAACTTCTTCCTTCACCCAGAAAATAATTAGCACTTTTTCTCTTGCAGTAATTGATAAAAGTCTAATAATTCCTTTCTCTAATTTTCTTATTACTCAGTTCATCGGCTGAGGCAGCAATTTATTTGCTTTGGTGTTGGTTACATTTTGTCACTGTCACTTCACCGGCGTTCCCAATGCACGGCTGGTTGTGTTTTCACCCTGGTAATGACTTGCTTCAGCGTGAATGCCATTTTTCATTGCACTAACAGGAGTCTCTTCTTGGCTGCCTCAATTCATTTCAGGGGGTATAACCTGTCTTATACAATGGATAAACATCCCCACACACACCCGTCCTGTTACGGGAGTGATGATTAGCGAGGTAGGCACTGCCAGAGAAGGGAGAGCAGCTCTCCTTTCTCACAAATACAAGCCAGTGTCATGAATGATATGAAGAAATTTATCTCAGGGACAACACTCCCAGACTAGACCTTGCCTCCTTCACGATATTTAATTTGTTGAGTTGTTTGTTTCTACTTCTGTGTTGCAATGTGCAGCTGCTCTTAAATATTTTATAGCTTTCGTATTCTAAGGCTTCCTTTTTTTTTTGCTCAGCTACAGACCTGAACTGCTCAAAATAAAGTGCTGTTAAAGATCAGTTTGGGGCTAGGCAATTTAATCAGGGAAATAAATGAAGCAATATTATATTCTAGTTCAGAACCTTTGAAGAGCTTACTGTAACCATAGTGTTGCTCAAATCCCCTTGCTGAAGTTACAAAAAAACAACACAACAAAAAGAAAATATTAGGCTTGGCACAGTCAGTCACCCTTGAACAATTTGTCAAATTCTGAATTTTCTGCAGATTAATAATGCTTGTCCATCAGAATGCAAAATTACTTATCCTGTGACATGTCTAATAGCATGTTTTCAGGATCTTCTGTGGAAAAGGCCCATGACAATAATTAATACCTAATGCTATAAACACCATTGCTTTGGGCGTTGCCTAGCAACCAGCATCCCGTAGGCTTCCTAAGAGGCCTCAAATAAAGGCAGGAGAAGGATCCTTTCGTACCACCATGGGTGAGAAGCAGCGTTGTTCTTGGCTGCTGCTGTTCTGGTTGTTTCTAGAGCAATCTCTGCAAAACAAATCTCCCTTAAGAGGCTGCGTGTCTGAAAAGGCTTTTCAAAGGCTAAACAGATGCCAAATGCTCACGGGCTGGTTTTTTTATACTTTGGGATACCTTTGACTACCAGAAATACAAACACTGTCCTCTGGTCACCCTCCAGTAACAGGCCCTTGTTTCCAAAGTGTTTCTGCAGCTTCATTTCTACTTCTAATTTGAACAGTTTCCTCTCTGTGGTAGAGCTGATTTTTTTACAGTCAAACGGGTTTTTTTTTACAAACCATACATTAAATTTAAAAGACTTGGGCTGTGAAGTGTTTTTATACAAATACTTCTGTATCTCAGTGGCATACACAGGGCAGAGCAGAACAAACTTCACTGAGATACAGCCTGTCCCAGCTGTGAAAGCATTCCTTTCTGATAGTGCCATTTTTTAAGTACCAGTTCATTCCCAGTGCAATCTCTTTATCTTGGCACAGGGACATCTAAATCTCATTTCATTAAATGTATGTATTTACTCAGATGGTTGCTTCAATAAGAGGCTGGAAACCAGTGTTCCAGGGTTTCCTTTCTTAGCTACAGTTTCTGAACTGTTCTGTGGTCCTTAGCAAGTCACTGAGCTTTCCTTCGTCTTTGTTTTTACACTGAAATAACTCCTCAAAAATCTTCAGACACAGAAAGATATTGTGGTGCTTAATTAGTAGCCACTATGTTATTTGATAGCCCTTAAGGAAAAGCCACAAGAATCAGGACATATTTAATTTTGTCATAAATAATGCAGAATGTATATAGTTTTAAGATAACATATTCAGCACTATTTGAACAGAAAAGATACGGCAAAAATTCTGATTTTAAAAAAATCATTTTATTGATAGGACTGTGTATGTTTGCTAGGATCAAGAGGAGGTTAGACTAACTGATTGGTAATCCTGTCCTGTGTTGATATGAATCATATTTTATGGTTGTTTTAAAATAAAAGAGATAAACATTACATAAATATTCCTCATTCCAAATCCACTGACTTTCTTTTTTTCTGCCTCTGTCCTGCAGTCTTTGAGATATTTTGCAAAGTCATTATATTCATACAGATTTCTGGCTGCAGCAGATATTCTATAGAGCTTTGGTTTTATATTCATGCCTGGTCTTGAAATCTCAGAGGAAATTGTCAAGGCACAGAAGGCAGGAGAGTCCCCAGAATCCATTCAGAGCTGATGAAATTCAGGAGCCTAAGCACTCTTTTCATTTTTGCAGCACAGCCAGATCATGCTCATTTTTTGAATTTCATTCCCACTTAATTCCCAGTAAGGTAGACAAATGACACATTGGGGACCAAAGTCCCATATAATCTATGTGACAGTGTAAAACACCTCAATCTTGAGGGGCACGCTGAGCAAAATTCTAATGAAAGATAATCTTATGGATATCCAGAATTTAAATGGCACGGCAAAGGCAGAATCCCCAGTCCCTGACTTAAATATTTCAGTGCATCAGATTCAGTACATGGAAAGATGCTTGTGCTAGACAGGTAAGACTAGACAGGATTATCTCTCTTGCTTTGCCTCTGTCTGCCTCATTTACATCTAAATAAGTGAACTTTGCACACATACTGAATGCCACATAAATTATAATTTCAACTTTTTTATTTGTGATTTCACAAGGAAACATTGTCATACTGATCTATCTTTTTTTCTGATTAAAACATTCACCAGCACTTGTGTTACCCATAAACTTGAACCACAGACTTACACGAGCTGCCTGCCTTTTGCTCAGGTCACTACGAGTCTTGGCAATGAAGTCACCTTCGCTCAGTTTACGGAACACACGCTGGCAGATCTCTTGCCTTTTCATAGAATTGTTTGAGAACTTGGGGAATATAAGTAAAGTTACATTACAAAAGTTGAGTGGCATCAGAGAGGAAGCACATCGCTTTCCTACAGGCAAGCAAATTTGTTCCTTCAGTCTAGCAAACACTTGTTTTCCAGGACGGAGTTAACTCCTCAGCACAATGATTTCTGTTCTGTGTCAGCAGCACAGGAGCCAGTTCCCCTGGGCTGTGGTTCTACAGTGTCAGTGGTGGAGCTAACAACCTATTGAAGCAGTTTTGTTTCATTAGCAAGGGAATTTCTCCCTAGTGGAGAATTTCAATACAAACATTTCATTACCGAGTCCCTGTATAGAAGTTCAATCCAAGTGCTGCGGTAGTTACCACTTTACCAAGACTGAGCCTTCCTGGCAAGGAATTGATGAGCCTCCCTTGAGATTTTATTCCTGCAGTTAGGGAGTGAAGGCCCTCTTGAAGCTGTTCCCCGTGTGGCAGGCAGGCAGGGAGCTCTCAGAGCAGCAGCTGAGCTCTGGCAGAGTGGACACACTCCACGGGGTGCGCCAGCGGTTCCATTCCAGCTGAGCTTCTTCTCAGACAGAGCGGTCCATTTTGGCAGCGGTGCAGCTTCATCCCTACAGGGGAGCATTTAGCCACCCAATTTTCTTCAAAGGATGTCAGTGACATAAGAAAATTTCAGAATTATCCTTTTGCATAATGAATAGGGAGAAATGCCAAAACAGTGGGGAAAGCAATCAAGGAATTCTCTAGGAAAAAAAAAAAAAAAAGAGAGAGAGAGACTCTGCAATAAAGTGATTTAACAATGACTGAAAAAATTAATTTCATGGTGTGGTGACTTGTGGGCTAAGGGTTAAATTCCAAAATGAGGTAGTGTACTTCCCAGCACTGCAGATCACTGCATAACTCCTGCCAGTGAAGGAACAAACTCTTCCACGTCTGGCAGTTGCAGCCTGAACTCCCCTGCCTCCTGCCACTGCAGCCAATATGATCACAGCAGCACACACTTCTCCCAGGTCCAGAAAAAAAAAAAAAAAAGATTTTTTTTTGGTTGGAAGTGCTGGTGCCTGTAAAAGTACATTAGTCATCAAGCCTGCTCAGGGAAACTGGTTCTGAGAATTCTTGATTCCTGCACCTTTATTGCTTCAGACGTTTTGTGGATCTACATCATGTTCCTTACTGGTATCCATGAGAAGATGAGTGAAAGAGAGAAATAAGACAGAGCTTTTAGCTTTTTTGAATATTTTCATACATTTTCAGTCTGACCATTTCAACTGTGCTATGACTTTCCAGTATTTAAAAAGCTGTGTGCTCTTTTTTGCCTTAACAGCAAATGAGTTATCATTTTCTTCCTCATAAGGAAACACGTGCAAAACAAACATATCCAACCTTTTCAGACATTACAGCACAGACTTGAAATATGTGGATACTCTAGTTGAAGCTTATGGATTTCAACTCCAGGAAATCAGTGTGCAACCTTTCCTTTTTGCCCAACATAGACTGCAAGACTTCTCTAAAATAAATGTTTAAAATTCATAGGCTGTACCCATTTTTAGTGTCTGGAATCCATTCTGGGCTCAGATTTGTAAGTTAGGCACAGCAAATGGTCAAATTTTAGATTCCAGTTAGAGCTAGTTTTGCTTCTTCATGTCTTAAAATGAGGTCTCATTTAGAATCCTCCTGCTCAAGGTTAACTTTTTGAATTGTCACCTGTAAGTTTTAGACATTTCCAGGTTGTTACAGTATTGGCAGAATGATGTCATTCAAGGTAAAGCCTCAGTGACAGCAATTTTCTCCCTCTATGCAAAAGACACTTAAGGATCTTGTCGTTTTGTTCTTTACTATGGTGTAAGATTTGCAGGAGGCACTACCTAATACTTCATTTTATGTTTTAAACATTACAACACAATTCATAAACGTTCAAATAACCTTTCCTGGGATGCCAGTGAAGCTGACACACAGATCACTCTATTTTGATAGTTTTCCCTTCTTTTTGTACACTTGTGCATTTCTAAGCAGATCATAGCCTGTTTTCAACATTCCAGTCATGTGAATCACACCACTAGCTTATAGTAATGTGCAGCACTGTTGAATTTATGGTCATAAATCAACAAGTCACACACTTTTTATTTATTAGCTACGCTCCTTGTGCATAGTCAATTAAAGCATCTCTTCTAATTTTGCCTACTGGAAATTCCATTTTGTTCTCAGTGCCTTGATTTTTGTCTCTTTTTCACCTTTCTTTTTGATGTTAGTTTAACATGCTCAGAAACAGCCAGCATGCCTTCTAGAACACTGATTTTTTTTCTGTTGAATTTCAACCCCGCAGGGGTGTGCCATCTTCCAGAGAAAACAACCCCTTCTTCACAAAACCCAGGCTAATGGTTTCATTATCAGAACGCTCTGTATTGCAAGACCAAAGTTCCCTGAAGAGGTAATCAAATCAATGCAGTATTTGAATCATGTTGTTTGGTTTGGCTTGTTGAGTCCTAGACGAGGGTGATGGCAGAAATGCCTTCAGTTAGCACTGGGGTGAACTTTGAAAAGATTGTGATGATACAATGATTAATTACTTTTTCTCAGATACCCAATATTCTGTAAAGCAAAAATCTCTTGGGAATTCAGTGCCTCCTGCTTGCTTTAAATTCAGACCTAGGCTTATTTTTTTTTTAGAAAAGGGTGAACAAAATACCACTCTACTACTTTTTGCTTGTTTGTTTCACACCAGTGGTCAGTAGCAAGGCAATAAAGCCTCAAAGGCACAGTATGATTTAGATACATGGCAGTTTGCTTCCCTGCCAACGTAAAGCCAAGGCACATGTTGTCTAGCCCAGCAGCTCTGTGCTCGTGGAGGGAACGGGCACCGTTCGGTCCAGCAGCTGCATCCTGTGAGGTGTGGACATTCCAGTGCTATGTGCCAGCTCTCTAATCATCAGAAGGAAACGTGTAAAGCTCGGTTGTAAGGCCTTCCCCTCAGCTTGGCCTTTTCTTTATGTCACTCAAGCCAAATAAAACTGGAACAACAGAAAAAGAGTTAACTGCATTCAGTTTGCCAGCTACATGCTAGTAGTAAAACAGTGAGTGCTTTCCTCTGAGAAAAGCAACTCCGTTGCCTTACCGAAGTGACAAAATTATCTGCAAAACACAGGTGACTTCTTCTCCTAGAAGGGCTCTGGCTTAGCCATGCATAAAAGGGGTGTTTTACCCTGCATAATACAGGCATGGCAATGATGGTGCACTATGGGAGCAGTCACGAAGTCATGCTGTCCTTCTCTCTGATCTCATTTATTATGTGCAGATGTAATATTACCAAGGGTTTAAAGCTGGTTCTGAGAGAGAACACACTCAAATAGAGGAACCAAAGAATAAGTCAGACCTCATGCAGTGTTGCAGTACTAACAATCAAAGAAAAAAGTCCTTCCTGCTTTGAAGATGATCCCAAGTCCAAAGGTACTCTTCAACCAGCAAAACCTCAAAGACACTTGGGCCCTACCACCATCGCTAATGATGCAGCAACAATTGCTATGCAGCATGAGAATCTGCTCCCAGTAGCGACTGGTAATATCTACCACGGATTTTAGTGTTCACATCCCACCAATAAGCCTTGTTGCTGTCACTGGGGGGAAGAGTGAAGAAACACAAACATGCAGCATAGGCTTATACAATTACAAAAATCAATAATATTTTCAAAAAGTTGTGATGATTCATTTCATGGCATAAAGAAGAAATATAGACCATTCCTCCTTCAAAAGCATGCCTGCCATTTTTTTGACCACAACAGCAGGTTAAACTGTTCCCAACACTTTGGTGCAGTACTCAATATTAGTTGGCTGGGGGTGGGCTTTTAACTGGACTGCTTTTGGTCCATCTATCCTATTAATATTTTGCTGGCTGAGATCTGAGCACTCCCATCTCTCTCAGAAATCATTCTAAACTTATCTTTAGATGTGGAAAAAGAGATCAGTTCTCAAATTTGAGATGGAAGGCTATGACTAAACTAATATTCATTGTTATTTTGATAAATGTACACTTGGTAATTGATAAAACATCAGCTAAATTGGTGAAATGCTGGGGTTTGAACCCCGAGCCCCGAATTAAGGTTGACATATGGGTGATTCCCACAGCCCTTCATACAGAGGGGGTGAGTTTGCCTTATAGCTTCCCCCCAGGGTGCGGCCGGCCCTGCAGGGAGAGCCAGAAGGGAAATGAGCCCCAGGGGTCCCGCATTGAGTTGACAAAGGTCAGGTGTCTGCTTGGGGATAAAAGCTGGGACCACTTGCAAGGAGTCAGGAGTGTCTGTCTGTGGAGTGCACTCCCCAGAGCTTCCTGCTTAAGGAGAGACCTCCTGACTCTCCCTGGAGCTGGGCCCTGGTCTGTTTAGGCCTTTGCGAACGCGGGTCGATCGGGTGAGAGTCGCCATGTGGGCAGCTTTTTCTTATGTGTTTAACTTGCTGGTCTGGTTGTTTCCCATGCCAACTATGGGCAACCTCGGCTCACTGTTTGTACCACCTGTTGTGGAATGAGTCACATCATCTTTTGTGGGATCATTGGGGGTGGCGTCGATTATGTACCAGCTGATTGATCTGTTTGTACCCCCAGTGATCATTCATGGAATGTCCTTTTTGTATACAATACGGTCTGTGTATTGTTTCATCTTCCTGCTGGTGGTATCATTTTTGTTGGGCCTGGTCATTGGCAGAATAACTGGAGTTTATGATCTCAGCAGAGCAAGAGATAAATGGTGCAGTCTTTCCTACATCATTATTGTGATGTGAACTGAGTTAAAAAAACAGTACCTACACAGTATGTTGTGTGCATGCTTTGTACCAACTCAGTTAGAAAAACAAATAAGTAGCTGTGATGGCCAGCAGACGATTGTAATGCAACAGGGAAATACTGGCAATGACAATGGCAGCCAAGAATCAATAAGAGAAAACATGTTCTCAAACCAGTTTAAAACTTTCACTTCTTGAAGAAAAATTTGGAGAAGAGTAAGAAGAAAAACCCCATGTGAAACAAATTACTTTTCATTGAGTTTCTCCATGGCAAAGCACCACATACTCTTCAAATTTGCTATAAATAATGATTACAAGCAATGTATGATACTTTGCTGACAATAAAGTAAGCAAGCAACTATATATCCTAAACAAAATTAAATGGTATTAGAGTTCTGGGAACTGAGAAAACCAAGTTGCTTTAGGCTTTGTGTCATCAATGTGTTTCTCAGCTTCAGCAGTGGAAAGAACACAAGCACTCACTACGGTTATAAAAAGTGTAAAGCTTGAGTAGGAGGAGATTTAGAAGATCTTTAAGGAGAAAAAAAAAAAGTAAACCCAGAAAGCATTTATTTGGCTGGATTTTCTGTGCCCTGTAATGGATGCTATACACTGCCTTTTGCTCACCCTCTTCAGTGAACATTTATGTTACAGCTGGAGTTTATTCTACTCCTCACTTCTTGGTTCCCCTCCCGGCAATGTAAAGGGGAACAAGTCCATGCATGTTTTCACTTCCATTCTCAGGTACAACACGCTTAGAGGAAAATTTGGTCTCTTTGATCAAGGGAAGGCATTGGCCCATTTCTATCTGGTCACGGTGTCATGGGAGTTCAGCATGAAAATTCAGCACCTAACAGATCTAAGCTGGTTCCAGAGGAGGGTATGTTTTGGTGTATATCTCCCCAGGTAGGTTCCCACTGTGGGAAGAAAGCAGGGCAGCAACACTTTAAGCAACAACCCCTGGAGACAGACTGTGCAGCCCAGATGGAGGAGAGCTCCTGGGGGCAGAACATTTAGTCTCTCTGGTAGCAGGTTCAGCTAAGCAGACCGAACCTTGCTCTGGAGGAGTTAGGACAGGCTATGGCATCGGTACTGGCCTGACGTGGCAATGGGCAGCCCCAGGCCAGGGTAGGCCCCAGAGCTGGTACTGAGAGGTGCTGATGCTTGGGCCTGGCACGTTGGGCCTGGACGAAGGTCCATCCTCACAAAGGCTCTGAAGCCGACCCGTCTTGAAAATAAGCCAGTAAGCAAGGGCTGGCCGCATAAATGGCCTCTGCCCAGCCCCACCAAGGGCAATGGGGATGGAGAGGTGACCTCCTCTCTCAGCGCCCCCAGAGGAGGCAAAGGAGATGCCCTTCCCTCAAAGGCTTCAGCTGCTTTAAGGATCTCACCGACCAGGTAAGCCAAGCCCACTCTAAAAAAAAA
>NW_008628892.1:0-16527 GCF_000691845.1 Merops nubicus
AAAGGATTCTATGATTCTATGAGGTGGTCCTAACAGAATCACTGTCTGTGGGATATTTAGCACTGAAGACTCTGTTCTCCTAACCAAAGACAGGCAACCAACCAATCTCTTTCATCTTTTTGGTGTGTGGTACGGAAACATTTCTAGAAAGGATCTAGTGATGGCATCCTATGGCAGGACATACGAGATGCACAGGAGTGGCACCACATTCATCCCATCCATCTAACAGGTAAATGCATCTTTTGGCCTGTTTTAGGTAGTAACAAGAAGGAATTTTCATTCATGGTTGCTTACTACTTTGAGCCTGGACTTTGATTTGGGATTATGTCTAGTGAATGCGGATTCAAGGAAGTGTGTGTTTGAATACCAGTCTAGTTCTCAGAATGAGGTGTAGATTTTAACTTGATGCCCAATACTACTGCAAAATCAACATCTATCATAGACAGTTTGTTACCTCTTTGATCTTCCTTACAAGAAGAGTCTTGTGTCAGGGTTTTCTTTTTTGGGTGTGTTTTAATAACCAGTGGGCACACAAGGCCCAAGTGGTTGGAAGACTGTCCTACATTTTGGGAAGCAGTCAGCCTGCAGTATTGCCAAAGGATTTTTCTACTTTGGACATGGAAGCTCTTGGTTTTCTGCAGTGTTGGCACTTTTCAACACTGGAAAAGTGTTGGGGAAGTTTGAATGGGGAAAAATGTTAAATGTAGGGTAGTGAGAGGAGTGTGTTAAGTCTAAGCCAACTGTTCTTGCCCGCTTCTCCCACTCCTCATGCTCAAATACTGTTACTGAAAATACATCTGTTTTGTTTACCAAATACCCAGGAAAAGACTATCACTGAAATGAATGGTTTGCTGGGTTATACAAATGTAGAAAGAAAGACATACACCTAGACAAATGAATAAGGGCTGATGTGTAGATTACAAGCTGTCTTAAAGAAGCTGCCTCAGATATGTCTCACAAGGTTAACTTTCATGTGGAACTGCATAAATCAGAAATCTTACATGAGCTGTCCAAGAACTATGGAAGAGAATATGTCTGTGTATGAAAAATTAAAACTCACATCTCAGGGGCCATCTTTCAAGATCAATGAAGGTTCACATAGTTTTGTGTAAAGGCAATCAGATGCAAGAATTTTTTTTTTTTTTTTGCCTTTTAATACTTTACTGCAGGTTTAATCGCAGCAATATTTCAATGCCAAAGAGAGTAATTTGCAGCTTGAATACGGCATTAGATCTGCAATACCCGACATTTTAAAACCTCAGTATAAAAATGAGCATTTGGTACTAGTACCACAAGATTTCTCATTTCCTGTTCAACTTTCAAAGAAATTGAAGTTAAATGTCTATATTAACGTTTATAAAATTTTAGGAGTGATTCCCTTATTACATAATTAGCTTAAGCACTCTGCATATCTGCCGATTAGAGACATTACTCAGAGCCTGCCCTGGAACAGCTGCATTCCTAGACAGAAAAAGATACTAATGTGGCCCTGGGGGAGAGCTCTCCATTTTGACAGAATAAAACATTCTTGGAATACGGTTATTGCGATTCATAGTTGTTCACTTTAAGGGAAAAAAAAAAAAAAAGCAGGGAAAAAAAATATCTTGTTAATAAAACAAAGATTTCTAATAGCTGTACTTTCATATTTCAAAATTCTTTGCAGCTGAGGATGCAGGTAGCCAGGGGGAAGTTGCTCCATGTTGTGTATAATGAGTAAGTAAAAGCAGGAACTCCATCTACATACTTCACCCTGAATCTGGTCAGCTAGTGACAATAAGGATAATGACAATAGGAGTAAGTATTAAAGGCTAGCGCTGTGATTCAGCTGATAAGCATGAGCCCAGACTGCATGAATTTAGAAGAAGAAAAGCATGTCAGTGCATTTTGCTGCACCTTGACACTGCTACCAGTTGATGGGATTTTGTCAAAAGAAACAAAGAAAGGAGGAAAAAAAAAGGCAGAAATTCATCTTCTCTGGAGTTATCACAGCAACTGATGGATCCGCAGTAGACATGATCAGGAACAACTACACTATTTAGAAAAATCTCTTTATTACTACAGATTATTTTCACTGCTTCTCCAGCAGTGTGACAGAGAGGACTACAGTGATGCCTAGACTGCTTAGGTCAAAAGGTCAACAGTGAAGTCTAACAAAGCCTAGTGGTGTGTTCCCCAAGAAGATCTCAACCAGGGCTGTAATGAATGTATACTGCTGCACAGATCTTCTCATCCTGGACACCTGGAAAAGCAGTGTTCTTTTCTGCTATTAAACTGTTGGTACTTTTGTATTATTTCTGGATCTGGGGAAAAACAAAAACAAAACCACCTCTTCTTTACAGAATAAATGAACTTGTGTTTAATTTAATGAAGCCTAAAATTTTGTTCCAGAGGGTCCAATGTCTTTTCTTTGCAACTTTAGACTCACTTGAGAAGAAGCAAGATAATTGCAGCTCTCACTACACTTTGAAACAATTCTGAATATCTGTGTCCCATCTGGGCGACCTTTAACAAAGTAATTATCTGTTTGTGAGAACAGTGCTCCTATTTCCTGCCTACAATTCAATGTGATAGAAACTACGGAGAAAACTTAATAAATCTTACTGACTTGAAACTGCTTTTCTTAGCCAGATGTAAAAGACCCTTCCAAAACCATCACACTTTCATACCCTTCAAAGGGGTGTAAAGTGTTTAGCATGTTGCCAAAGTGTAAGAGAGTCAAAGCTATGCAGCCAAGGCCGCCTGTTTTGCAGAGGTGTTGGAGAGAACAGTCGTAGTGCTAAGTGAGGCATATCACATGCTGTAGGTGCCTAATTTCAGCAGTTATTTCCACTATGTACAGAGATGAACTAAAGGAGCTTTGGAGACCGAGTCCTCTGAATTGCTCATTGCTCTTTTCACTGTTAGTACTACAAGAAATCAGCAACTCAATTAGGTGATCTGAAACAAGCCTGGTCTGCAATCTCCAACACAAGCATTGTTTTTTAAACTTCTCTACCCCTCTAACTGGAAAATTTGGGGTTTCAATGGAGATCTGCCTTTAAAAACTACTTTACTTGTATTCATATAGTGGTGATAAGACCATTGTGTAATTTATACAGCATCCATTAGTTATTATTGCAGTTTAAGAAAGAAGAAACTAATTTTGTTTAATTTTAAACCTGCTCTGACACTGTAGCTTTCTAAGTCCAATGTGAACCTCAGTGAGTTAGTATTCAGCTGAATAAAGATTGTCTAAGAACTAGGAGAGATTAAAAAAAAACTATGGAAAAAATAGGGTAAAGCCAGGAATGACTATACAGAAATGAAAAGTGAAGATTGCAAAAGAAACTGAACAAAGAAAGAACTACAGTGGAATATATAAAACGAATCTTCACACTGGAAAGCACAAAGGTGATGGTAATACATTGATGGAGTTGCTTATATCCCTTCTGTACCTAAGCATAAATGTATTAATATTGCAGCAAAATTTTCATGCTAGGAAGTTAGAAATCTTAAGACAGGTTTTCCAGTTGTGTATAAGCTGGACTGAATTCTGTGCTTACTTTAGGCAGAGATCAAGACTTATATTTTTCTCTTTTAAATTGGCTATAGTTTTTCTGTAGAAGACATGACTGATGGTTCAGAAATTATGGACAGCAAAACAAACAGTGGGCTTTTCAAACTGACTGATGTCTTCCAGGAGCTGTATTCACACAAAGAAAAGGACCTGGAGTCTTCAGAAACACACTGTGGAACAAAGTGCTTTGCTATGATGCTTAACTAGATGGAGCACTAGGTGGAAAGGGACTGAATTTCTAGTGCTATAGTTATGGATTCCTACTGATTGAACTGGCATGGGTAAGAAAGGAACTGAATTGTCTAATCAATTACAGAAACTGGGCTGGTTGCATGCACAGGCCATTTCCTAGAGTGGTGACTCTTAAGTGTGTGTTGCCAGACTCAAAACTTATTAGGCACTTAGTGAACTGTTGTCATGTGGATGGTGGCAAGCAATATATTATGGTATTTACACAGTGCATTGGTAATTTTGCTGCAATATTAATACATTTATGCTTAGGTACAGAAGGGATATAAGCAAGCTCTTGCCAGTGTTGTATTTTTCAGGAAACAGAAAATTAACAACTCAAGATACAAAGCTCTGACTGTTACAAGCTGAATTAGCAGTTATTAGGGAATGAATATGAGTTATGAAAACTGAATTTGCACATTATATGGTCAGCTGAATAACATACATAATTCACATCAATCAAGAAATTGGGAATGGTGAGATAAGATTTGGGGTAGTGTTCTCAAAGCCTTCAGGAAGCTTCATCCTTGTTGCTAATTAATTGGAATTTTCAACTTCTGGCAAAAATTCTAGCAGACAGCCTGCAGGATATGATCTGTAAGATTATTAGCCCAGACCAAGTAAGCTTTGTAAATGAATGACTACGACCAGAGAATTACAATGAAAATACTGAATATTATCTAAAAAGCTAGTGGCATGCAGGAACCCTGGCAGCCTACGCAACCAGTGATAAAAAGACCTTTGACAAAATAAACTTGAGGTTTCCTATATGCACATTAGAAGAGAAGTCAGTTATTTATAAGCTGGTAAAAACTTTCATATGAGGCTCTCAGAATAAATGGCATTTAAAAAACCACATCTGGTAGGAAGCTTTTTCAGTGGAGGATGGTGCAAGTTAGGTTGATGTCTCAGGGTTCTTTTAATTGTTTTTCTAATACTTTTGGAAGCAAAAAAAGTTAGCTCACAATTAGGAAAGTAATATGATTGCACACACTGTAGCAATGTGACACTTAATAGTAATGCAGGTAGTTTATAATAGTTAAGAGACTATCAGTAGCAATAATATTTTCATTGAAAAGTGTGTGGGTGTTTAATTGCATCTCACCTCGTTGTGTTTGTAAGAAAATTTCTCTGATTTACTTATTTCTAGAAATGTGGTTATTTTCTCTTGCATCTGCAATGCCTCCACAAGCATCACTGACTCAAGAAAAAATAAATGTAGCATCTATACAAAAGACAATTTAACCTGCTTTGGCTAGTGAAACATCTACGACCAACTAGTATCATATTTTGGAATAACACCTTCAGGAGAGCTGAAATCAAGTGACGCATGCACATAGATAAATAGTTTATATGAATTATTTTGCTGTTGTTTGAAGCAAACCCAATAAGTGTGATGCCTTCTGCAAGCTGATTTGCAGGACCACTGATACCAGCATGTTAAAGTTTCTTGAATGCAATGACTTTGCTATGACTATTTAAAATTATTAGAAACACACAACTGAGAAGTAATGGAATGCTAATAAGCAAGAGGCAGTACCTGAATTATACTAAAAAATAAAGAAACCTGCTTTTTCCATTGCTTATTTCTGGTAATTCATGTGTTTTATTCAAAGAGTTTAGCCTTGTGGTAAAGAAAGTTACTTAAAATGTGTCCCTGGAAGTCAGTTGAATTACCGCTTGATTCCTTGAATACAACTTGATTCCGGGGGCTGTTTTTGGTGAAAGCCAATCTCTGGCAATCTTATTCCACAACAACCAGTTTTTCTTTTATTACGATATGGTAAATGATGCTGCCAGATGATCTTGCAGTATTTCATAGGTACAGATCTGAAAGTAATTTTATTTTATGTGTAAAATCCCCAGTGCCATTAACATGCTCTTACCATGGGTACTTAAAGATGGCCAACCTGAAATTACACCAAGGAAATAAAGATCAAGATACTTCTCCATTGATTTACTAACACTGTCACTTGTGACAAATGAGTATGACCTGCTGATGCAATACCTACGAAGGATGGGAAGAAAGAATAAAACTGTACTGTGCATTCTGTGATCACTGCTCCAGGCTGATCACAGAGGCTCAGGAAGTGAAAATGTTCCTTTAATCTGAGAGTGTACAGGAGACCATGCATGCATGAAAGCCAGTCCCTGTAAAGGTGAACATCATTTCAGCACTAGTTAGAGAAAGCATCATTCCACATGTTTGCAGAATAAGAATAAAGTTGAGCATGGAGATGAATTTCAATAGTGAAAAATACATAGCCCGAACCAGATTGGAAATCAGATGTAAATTTTTATCTGCTACTATATTCAGTCACTGAAACAATTTGAGAATTTCCTCTCACTTGAAAGCCAAAAGCTGAGAGTCAAAGCTTAGAGTACGAGCCTTCTTGTTTAACTTCAGGTGTCTTCTGCTGCTGAGATGGTCATCCATACTTTAGATTTACATGAATATGTTCAGACAGCACTTGGTTCATCCAAACTGCTTTAGGAAGATTTAAAGATAACTTTTTGTGTAATAGCTGATAAAAATCTACTATTTCCTTTTTCATTCCATTTTTATGAAGAATCTCCAAGAGTAGCTCACAGGTGAACATGTCATATGAATCTCTCTCTATGGCCTTAAAGTCACATGCAGTAGAGTGACTGAAAGATATGGAACGTAAGTGGAAAAATTCCTGGGTGAAATCTGAAGGCCAGTACTATGCAGGAGGATATAGAAGGCTCATAGATAGATCCATCTGGCTTTAAAATTTTAATTCTAGAAAATAATGCCTGACTAGGTGTAAAATAAAAAAAATGAATTATGCCAAAAGGTGAAGATACTGTAGTGATATTTAATTTAAAAGCTTGTTAAATAGTGTCCTTTCAAAAGCCAAGTAGAGGATACAATGAATGATACTGTAAAACTTTAAGTCTCTTGGAATAGCTGAAAGTAGTAAATAAAACCAGAAAAGGAGCACAAATGTGAGACTTCAGAAAGGAAGAGTGACAAAAACAAAAGGAGCAGAACCTCACAAAATACACATGCTACAGTTATCAGTTAGGTCTGGGTGTTCATGCCTGTTAACAGGTACAATGGAAAAGAAGGAAATCACTTCAATGGAAAATGGCTTGTATACAGGGTGCTGTGCCATATAGCTCTTAGGAAGACAGCTTTTAGGCTCTCTTCAAACAACACTGACTTCTCTTACCACATGGATGTTTAGGCATCATTAGGCATGGAATTTGAGTGTGGGAAAGAACATTGCAGCATTAGCCCTTTCCAGTCCTCTGTAGCCAGAGCATCGCATGCTCTGCATCATGTTAGCTGGGTAGCTGTTCAGCTCTAACACCACTGCTCTGTGCTGATACATCATACCTCACATTTTTTAACATTCTTTTTCTCTGTTGTTCTTTCTTCTTGCTAGCCAGACATATATTCATTATGTAAAAATAAATATGGTCTGCATATTTTGATTCCATGATTAAACACAAAGTTTTCCAATGAATGAGTGTGTACTGCTTATATGTCTTCTATATTGCAGTGTTTCACAACACTGTTGACAAGTCACATCATTTCCAAGGTTCTTAAAAGCAGTTAAAATAATGTTCATACTAGCAATAATTAGCAAACAGACTATATGAGTAATCACAGTCATTCCCACAAAGATTTCTTGTTTTCACAGACCAATCCATTATCTGCTTCAATGAACCGTCTTGTTGTTAATTTGCAGGGCTTTCACCCCTAGGTGATGGAAATACCTGCCCTCTTCTCAGTCTCCCATTAAGTATGGTTTTCAGTAATATGTATAATTCATGAGAAAAATTTGTTTGTCAAGCATTCCAGACAGGTCACTTAAATCCTAGATCAATTGATAATGTTCACACCAACATGGCCTGGAATGCAAATAACCCTTATACTGACTTCAGTATTTCCTTTAAACTAATGAGTTGGGCTTCAACTTTTAAAGATGCATAGGAATCATTATTATTTTAAATAAAGATTAGCAACAGATCTTTTAAAGAAAAAAAAGATTGCTACTCTGAATGCACTTCTAACAATGCTAGCAGCAAATAAAATGTGCTGTCGCAAATGCATTCTGGTTTTACTTGCAGCAGCAGCGTTTAGGAAGCTGAATGGGGAAGACATTTCAGGTAGCTTTTAGCTTTTAATGCATTAGGGTGGAATCTATCTGAAACAGTGAAGTTGTCATTCAACATATGTTGAAGGCCTAGATTAAAATTTCTATCTCCATTACATCTTCCCTCTGTCCCAATGAGAATCTCCTACCCTCTGCAACTTGAAATGTCAGGAGCAAAATCTAAACAAGTATCCTTGATAGCAGTTAGAGTCAACTGCTTATATCATCTCTTCTTGTAGCTAAAGGCTCTGTCTTCTGTTTCCACGATTCTTTTTCTCTTTTGCATCTTTATGCCAGCACTAAGCAGAAATACAATGTTTTTTAAAAGTGTAGAAAGGAGGACCCTGGGAGCTACCCACCTGTCAGCCTCACCTATGTGCCTGGGAAGATCATGGAAAAGATCCCCCTAGAAGCTCTGCTAAGCCACATGGAGGACAGGGAGGTTATTTACAACAGCCAGCATGGCTTCACCAAGGGCAAGTCCTGCATTACTTACCTGGTGGCCTTCTGTGATGGAGTGACTACATCAGTGGACAGGGGAAGAGCTACTGATATCCTCTATGTGGACTTCTGTAAGGCCTTTGACTGAGTCCCCCACAACATCCTTCTCTCTAAATTGAAGTCATAGGGATTTGATAGGTGGACTTCTTGGTGGATAAGAAATTGGTTGGATGGTTGCGTCCAGAGGGTGGTGGTCAATGGCTTGATGTCCAGATGGAGGTCAGTGACAAGTGGTGTCCCTCAGGCTTCCCTACTGGGACCAGTGCTGTTTAATATCTTCATTAATGATATAGTGAGGTTGAATGCACCCTCAGCAAGTTTACAGGTGACACCAAGCTGAGAGGTGTGGTTGACACACCAGAGGGACAGGATGCCAGAGGGACCTGGACAAGCTTGGGAAGCGGGCTTGTGTGAACATGATGAGGTTCAACAAGGCCAAGGGTAAGGTCCTGCACCTGGGTCAGGGCAATCTCAATCTGAATTCAGGCTGGGAGATGAAGGGACTTGAAGCAGCCCTGTGGAGAAGGAGCTGGGGGTACTGGTGGATGAAAAGGTGAACATGGGCTGGTAAGGTACACGCACAGCCCAGAATGCCATCCATATCCTGGGTTGCTTCATCAAAAGTGCACCCAGCAGGTCAAAGGAGGTGATTTTGCCCCTCTGTTTTTCTCTGGTGAGACCCCACCTGGAGTACTGCAGCCAGCTGTGGAGTCCTCAGCACAGGAAAGACATGAACCTGTTGGAGCGGCTCCAGAGGTGGGCCATGAAGATGATCAGAGGGCTGGAGCACCTCTCTTGTGAAGAAAGGCTGAGACAGTCGGTATTGTTTAGCCTGGAGAAGAGAAGACTCCATGGAGACCTTATTGCTGCCTTCTGATACTTAGAGAGGGTCTGAAGAAAGATGAGGACAATCTTTTTAGCGGGGCTTGTTGCAATAGGACAAAGAGGTGATGGTTTTAAAGTAAAAGAGGATAGATTCAGACTAGATATACAGAAAAATTTTTCATAAGATGAGTGTGGTGAAATACTGGAACAAGTTGCCCAGAGGGGTAGGAGAAGCCCCATCTCTGGAAATATTCAAGTTCAGGTTGGTTGGGGTTCTGAGCAATCTGACCTAGTTGAACATCTCCCTGCTCATTGCAGAGGAGTTGGAGTAGATGACCTTTAAAGGTTCTTTCCAATCCCATTCTATGATTTTATGATTTCTGTTCAGCACTGGATACTTCTTTGAGGAGAAGGCAGAGGAGAACACTGCCTTTTTTTTTGCATCTGGATTTTTGTATATGATATCCTGGACCTACTGATGTCAGCAGACTTTCCCAGTGATGTCTACGGAACCAAGGTTCTAACTAGGGCTTGACCTGAAAAAGAGAATTCATTGTATCTTTCACATGTTGAAAAAATTCTGAATTTGTGGAAATAATGTACTACGAAGAATTTTACCATCTCGCCTTCACAGTTACACATTCATATTGTATTTATTGCATTTATTCTTCCATTTATATTTAAAACCAGCAGTCTCTCTGGATCCACTCAATGAAAGCAAGTCTGAGTAGTAAAGTGCCCATATATAATTAAAAAAAAAATATATGTAAATGTGACATTTTAGTGAACAGGTGTAAATACATAAGTCTGCTACAAGCTAGCATTTCCTGGTCATAAACACTATTCCCTCATTGCTCTGTGCTCACTGTGCTTAATCCTTCAGGAATTATGATGTTTATTGCTACATTTTGTAATATACAGAACTTTGTAAAAATATATGCAGAAAGCTGTGAAGTTTACATAAATACTTCTGACTAAATGAATACTAAAAAATAAGTTTTGCAACTCTTACAGTTACAGAACTTATTTGTATTGCATACTAGAAACCTAAAAATTTACCCTCTTAGGTCATCCACAGTTCTCACTGAAGCATACTTTCATAAGCATCCAGTTGCTGAACTCTCACTCAGACCAGTAGAAGTCCATCTAGATCCTTTTGCACATCCTGCTGCTGGACTGTTTGTGTTTAGGCTTATGGGTGAAGGTCAGGACAAAGGCATATTCCTACCCTATTGAGAATGTCTGAGCCATTGCCATGGACAACACTCCTAAAGCAAATATCTGATGTGGGCAGGTTCACTTCTGCAGGTGCTGCACTGTCTTAGTCACCCAATCTCCCTCTCTCATAAATGGAGATGCTAGGGACCTTCCCCAGGGCTTAATCCACTGTCTTTCCAGCAAAAACTCTAGGCAAGTGAGATGACATACTGAGGAAATGTTCATCCATTGTCTAATGACAGACAGAGGGGACACCTGGAATAAACTTGATGTTAAGATTTTTGCTGTTTGGCTTAAAGATTTATAAGAGGTGAATCATGCTCCAAGACATTATGTTTTGTCCTCCATGTTTTTTGTACGTATTTAATAAAAGTCACTGTCAGTTGGCAGCTTGCTATTTTCCTGTTTTATAGATTTTAATATTTTCCAGCTTATGCAGGTCTATGTGTGTGCTACACCTCTATAGGGGAGTGAGGGAGTTAAACTCTGTGGTCTGGGTCACCGAGGTTGTCAGGAGAGATGATACTTTTGAAGTCCATTGGGCAGGGGAACTTCACTAATACACTCCAGCACAGTGTTGGCCCAGCATTTATAAACAGAAATTCATAAAGTAAGGAAATATTCAAGTGAGGGACAGATGTTTGCCTGCTTTTCCCACTGTTTCCAGTAAGACCTGGACAAATACATGACATAGATGAGGACTTGTAGCTGCATGGCTTCTCAGACACAAGAACGATGTGCACAGAGTTGTTGCTTACTTTCAGTGGTACAGGAAAAAGAATAAACTAATGTGAATTATGTTTCTGATGATATTTTGAGAAATAAGCAACCTTTATCTTCCAAAACAACTAAACTCTGAACTAATCACACCACCAAATTCCCATTTGCCTGACTTTAACTCCACCTACATGCTATACACCTATGGTTAAAAAGACCATACCTGAGGGACTAGTTTAATTAAATGCCTCCTTTGGTCATGAAACTCTTTTGAGAAATTCCTGAACCCTGGGTGTCCTCAGCTATGCCCTTACATGGGAAACTGCCCCACTGACCACACAAAATAGGCTTTAAGCAAGTGCATGGTCATGGTCCTGCTGGGAAAGCCCTGAAAAGCCTTGGCTTCTGTTGCCCTGAGAAAACAAGGGCCATGTGGCTCAGCTACTACTGCTGGCAGAGCATCCTCCAGTACTGTCTCACCACAGCAGCTGCAACAGCAGGAAGTCTGGCTTTCCCAGGGATGCTTCTGCCAGCAACTGCAGCTCAGATCTACCTCACCCCACATCTGCCCCTTCCGATGGTTGGAGTACTGGATCCTTAATCTCGTGATGACAGATCCCCATTTTGCCTGTGCTGTGGAGAAGCCTTGAGCCAACGCTGCCATGAAATGTTTGTACATGCAAAAAAATAAGGGATTGTTAGGGTGAATGATCAAACTTTTGGGGCAGCAAGAATATCATATACTCATATATGGGGATACAAACTGCGAAGAGCACAATCATGTTTGTGCTGGACACACAAAACCTGTATCTGTGAGCTAGCTGCTAAGGATGGCTGTATGTGATGGACAAAGCAGGTGCCAAGGCAGGTGCTTAAAAAGCATGTTCTTCATCTCGTGTGAATTGGTATAGCTACCTCCTCTTTAATGACCTGAAGTCTGCTTCTACCAGCTGGCCCTGATTTAATTATATTTTAAGTTTTATGCTGCACTGTTTGTTGAGAATATGGAAAACATTAACTTGTTTCTACGTTGGCTTTTTGACTTAGTAAACTTCTGGCTAAATGATCATTTCATTGCCAAGATCACAGATCATGCAATTGCTTAATGAGGAGGAATGTGTGTACTTAGATACTCGTTTCCTGATATCTAAGCAAACCTAAGCTGTCTGTTTGTATATGAAAGAACCATCCCCTTAGTGCCAGGAGAGGTGAGCTCTGCAGGGCAAGAGCTATCTTTCTCTTCTGTTTGCCCAGTGGCCAGGCAAATTCTTTTTATTATGTTTTGGTTGTGCCTAGAGGCTAGGTCATGGATCAGGGCCTCACTGTGCCAGACACTATACAGAGGCTTGACAAACAAACGGTTTTTACCCCCAAAGCCTGCTGATTTATAGAACCCTCTGGCTACATAAATAACAGTTTGGCTATCAAGGTGTCCTTGTTCCACAGGGGTGTTTTTTGTGTCGAATGTTGTATTTAATTTTCCCTACACTCAGATGAGCACATGCAGTGCAAACTGTGCAGCATGGACCAGCTCGGTTCCACAACGTAGTCCCTCCTGCTCCTGCCCCTGTCCCCAGGGGAAGATGGGGGAAAGACTATGTCCATGCTAGCAAATAGTGCAGCAGTGTAGAGTGGCTGAGAGCTAGAGCTGGCGCTGAGGACCTGGCATCCATGCCATGTGCATTTTCAGGAGATTTGTTTTAGAATAGCTCTTGATGTGCCCTGATGGCGGAAGTGCAGCTTCTGGTACAGTTTCATCCAAAAGGAGTCCAATTTATGTCTCAGAAATTTTTCCACACTTAGAGAGTGGTACATGGCATTAATGGCAAGATTTGCTTCAGAAGTGCACCCCTGACTTTCATTTAAAGGCTAATTAGATGGTTGTGGAGGCTCTGCCCAGATCAGAATGCAAAAAATCTCACCCAGAGATCATACTGTATCCTTTCCACCCTCTTTAACTGCCATCTGAGAGAAAAAAAAAAAAAAAATAAAAAAGAAGCTACATGCAAAATGAGCAGCTGTATATGATGGAGAAGATCATTCATTTCCTTGACTGTCTAAAATGGGGAAGGCAGGAAATAATGTTCTATTTTATTACAAGTATGCATGTGTTTCTTCTAGAAAGTACTTTCCTTCAGCAAAGCGTAGAGAAAAAGGAGGCCTTATCCAACTAAGGTCAACCTGCATTTCTACAAGAGATGTGATGTACCACAACATTTTACAAAGAGATAACTTTTCATCTTTCTCATCTGAAGTACACATGAAATAATTGTGTGTCTGCTGTTAACACTGGCAAAAGAACACTGGCAACCTTCAGAGTCTAATCTGACAATAAGATGCTCAAGTTAATTCCTAAATGGGTTTAACTGATTAACTGCACTCTTTTTTCCCCAGGAAACTGTTTCATCTGGCACCATGACATCACTGAAGATTAAATGCAATGTCATCTGTAGGAAGTCCTTTTTTAAAATCTTAATATTGCCAAAGTTTTTTTTTTTTTAATGTAAAAATAGTGTGTGTGGAACTAAGGAACAGTTACTTTTGACTAAGTAAAGCTAGTTCTCTGCGTATTGACTTTAAATGCAGCATATGTTTAAAAACACTTTCTCTTTCAGCTACCAGCAGAGGAAATCAGTCTCAGGTTGTATCAGTGTCATATAGGGACAGAATACATTTTCAAACAAGAGGGAAAGCTTTTTTCATTTAAATGCCCTACCTCTCTGAATCTGGAAACATGAGTTCTAAAGAAAAATAAGCAACCCAAAAAGTCCAATTCCATTCACAATATCTCTCACCAACTCTACTCTGTAATCTTTCAAGGTCCTTACCATGCAGTGGTCAAAGCTGAGGTATCCTCCTTTGCAAGTGTTTTTTTGAGATAAGGCCGACTATACTCCAACTCAGGACAGTAGACACTAAACATATATCCAGTTTAGATTTATCCTTAAAATTGTATCAAGAATCAATGAAATAGATTTCAACTACAGCCACTTTATTGGGAAAGAATTAGGTTAAAAAACAGCAGGTGGCAAAATGACAGCTGTGGAAAGATGAGAAACAAAACTGTCCCCCAAAAAATCCCCAACTTGATTCTCCATTTTTCTCTCATTATTCAACCCTTTGACCTCTTAGTATTCCAATAGGCCATCGGAGACCCCTGATGGGATAGATACCAGATACCCTTGGAAGCAGTGGGGCATAGTCTCTGTATTTACTATTGGAAATATTGTGCTCTATGCCCAGCAGGTCCTCAGAAGGCCATCAGGAATCTGAAGGACTCCTACATTGCCCGATTAAGAGCTACCTGGTGATAGAAATAACACATAGACTGTGAATGATTTTAGTTTTAGTTTGTAGTTTCTTGTGAGAGGAACTAAATTCTAGTTCTTCATCAGATATGTTCATAAGAACTTTTTTATGTAAAATGTTATTAGCTTTGGTATAATGGTCTATTTCTTACCTTAACAAGAATAAGAAGGTCAAAGGTGTCCAGAGACCCAAATCAGCACACAGGTTATAATTTCTTAGTCTTCTTGGCTCCCTCAAAATTTAGGTCTCTCAATTGTTATGGCTTCTTTGGCTAAAAGTATAAGAAAAATGTAGACTGATATTTGGTCTCAGCTTAGGCATTGTACAATCTCTTGGGTGATAAACAATCCTGTGGAAATGTCAATAACAACAAACAACCCAACGCCGTATCATAGAGAAACAACTGTGAGGAAACAAAAGGGAGACACAAACACAACTCTTCTAACATTAGTCATTCTGTTCTACCATGTCAGCCCAGTCAGGTTTCTCCTTTGTTATTCTTCACCTATGCACATTTTTGGAAGTGGCAACTGTTACCAACAGTCCATGGTAGTGTAAGGCTTACTATACATAATCTGCATGTTATTATCTCCATTTGTGTGGGGTGCATTGAGATCCTTGCATGTTGTGTAAGTAAAACACATTAGTATTGCATTTCCTTATCTTTGTTACACGTATTGAGGACTAGTCTTGTTTATGGCAAATAAAATTGTCCAGCTTTGCTAATCATGTTATTTTTGACCTTGAGTAGTCATGTTCAAGGGTAAATATTTGACTTACATATTGGGTGGAATAAAGGGTGGTGAGGTAGAACATAGCTAAGTAAAATTCCTTTATGAACTTATTTTCATTCGGTATATCATATCCTGACACAGAAAGTTGCACATTAACCAGACTTGTGACTGCATGCTAGTTTAATAGTTTTTATTTTGTGCTCTGTGTAGCCAGAGGCTTTTTCTATGTATTAATAAACATTACATTAATTTTCCATTGTTCCTGGCCTTAAGATATCACAGGTCAAACTGGAGCCTCATGGATCCCACTGGAAAACAAGACCAAACAAAAATGCCATGTCGCATCAGGAAGTGATGTCAATAGCTGGAGTTTTGCTTCTAAACTTCAGTGTTTTACTTGTCTTGTGAAGCTGTTTTCCTGTGCAAACCTATAGGCTTAATACTTGTGGGAATGACTGAGGACAAACATCTTGCAGTTTTACTGACTATCAATGCATCATTCTTTGACACACTATTAACAATCTGTTGACCTATGTAAAAATTGGAGTTTCAGGGAAAAGGAAAGTGTCCCATGTCTGCTTATCGATAAAATGCTCACGCTGCATAGATACATGAGTATATTGAATCGAGCTGTTCGTAGTTAACACATTCAAGATCCTACTTATTGTCAATATCTGACCCAAAACCAATGATTCATGTTCCAAAGAAAATGCTGCTTTTATATTTTTCCACCAGCCCAGTCCCCCACTACAGACCCAAGCTATTCCCCCAACTACTGCTCTACATCTGGGTGACATGAGAGATAATTGCAGGACGCTTACAGTCCTGATAAACTATGGTTTCCCTTGCTCTCCAGCTCTTTGAAGTTGCAGACAGTTTCATGATAATTGATAATCTAATCTCTTCCCGGCCTGGTTTTTTTTTTTAAAGGCTGTTCTGAAACAGCAAGAAGGGGAAATATTACAGCATAACTATTGATTGCTGCATGCAGAGGTCACTGTGTGCGGATTACACTTTTATCACAAGGTTCTTGTGAAAGGTGAATTTTTGGCAAGATCCTAATAATAACTGTGGAGTGCTAGTTAAATACAAGGGGCAGGGGGAGGAAAATTATTTTTTATTCTTAGTACCCCAAAGCTATACACAGCAATTACTATTGCAGAGGCAATAAAGAAGTTGTTAATTACAGGTTTTATACCCTTGTAGCCCAAAGTAAGAATGAAAGGACTAAAGGTTACAAGTGGTACTAAAGAAAGAAAGGACAGAAAAGTTGCTGGAGATTTTTTTTTTTATGTGTAGGGACACAAGT